>NW_020525127.1:0-88219 GCF_003368295.1 Carassius auratus | reverse complement strand
ATGTTTTGATGAGACTCCTGACTCTGAACATTGGGGATGAAAAATTGCAGGGGATTTTTGATATCTCTAACGGTTTGCTCGTGGCGAGGTGTTGAAATTATGGCGAGAAATGAGAAACAGGAAGTGTCTAATACCATCCACATACATTTCCTGATTTTAATCAAACTTCATCAGATTATTTTTTGTATGATGTCGATCGCATATATGTGACTATTAGGAGCTCAAAGTTATAGCGCCACCAACTGGCAGCAGGAAGTGTGTCATTTTCAAAATGCTTTGAATTCAGCATCTTATTATTACTCAATTTGCTTCAAACTTCATCAGAATAATGTTAAAACACAGCCTATATAAATCTGCTGGGGGGATATTGATATCTAAAAATATTGTTGCCGTGGCAACATGTTAAACTGGAATACTTCTCAGGTGATTTTGAGGCATATAACATGCTTAGAATTTCATCAAACTCAGAACACATATCAGTATTTATGATAACTAGACACTGGCAAAAGTTCATAAGAGGGCGTGGAAGAGGCACTCTATAGCGCCACCTTTTGTCAAAAGTGGGGGGGGTTAGTTTTAGCTACAGACACCAAACTCGGTACAAAAATTGTTCTCATCAAGACGGACAACTTTCTAATTCACAGTCATCAGCTACGATCAACAGGAAGTCAGCTATTTTGATTTGAATGTGGATTTTTTTTTTACATTTAGCTGTGAATTAATGCATACTGCTCAGAGGAGAGTAACACTATACACACCAAATTTTGTCTACATGATGCCAAAACATTTTTAAACAACTTAAATTGCCAATAGATTTTGGATAGCTTGAACGGTTTTGTCTCTGTGATTTTTTTTAAATGACATTAAAAATGGAATTATTAATTTTCCTGCATTTTTTAATTCCAAACACTTCAAAACCTTTTTTCATACAGACAAAAAGTCATTCTGAGTAAATATGGATAGTTTCACGACTTTACAACACTGTATGGGTAACAGAAAATTAAAAAACTGTCAGACATCTCATCTCACTTCTGTCCCTCTGTTTGAGTGTATGTGATTAGACTTCCATTGTCTGAGAGAAATTGCGCCCCTACAGGTGTAATTACCGGAGTTTTAGTTTCTCTTTTTAAATCGGTTAAAATACAAATAAATACTTAGATTTAATTCACACTGACAAGCTAAACCAACATATATGATTATTACCGGGTCAGGGCTCATTAATAATTGATGTGTGGTCAGTGATACGTGAGAAACAGGAGAGATTAATCACCGCTCTGAGCAGGAGCGTGTGGAATGACGAGCTCAGAAAAAAACGAGTTTATTCTTGTTTCATAGCTATTAAGAATAAAGTATTGCAGCGATATCACACAATTCACAAATTAGAACACACCAAGAGCTAAATTAAGATGTTTTTGAACTGTTTGTGTGAAAATTAAATATTTGTGGCTGCCTATCTGAAATCACCGCTCCGATCAGCGCGCACAGTGCCACAAGTTCAAAACTAACAAATTTATTCTTGTTTAAGAGCTTTTTAAAATAAAATATTGCCATAAATGCACACAATACACACATTATAACACAACAAGAGCTAAATACAGGTGTTTGTGACCCGTTTAAGTGTGCAAGACTATTTGAAAGCGCGACTGGCACAATAACATATATCTCTCGAGCTGCAGGATTCTGCCTTTCGTCGTACGAACGAACACATCACGGACAAGATTATTTCAAAATACATAATAGCTTGGCGAATATAAACGAAAACAGCCACGTGAACATAAACTGTTGAGAAATAAATCTGAAGTGGATCTACTGGATTTGAATATTAAGTGACCGCATATACCAGCTGCTTCTGTCTTCAATTTTAATCTATATATATAAAAAAGGAGACTCATTTGTCTTGGCTGCTTTTTTAATGTAGCGTATTTATTTATTTACTTTTTTATACATTTTGTATAATTTCATAGTTTATGTATTACAATTATAAAAACAAAAATAAATTTAGCCACTCACATAGAAATATCTTAGGCCTTATCCTTTTCTGACAGTTTTAGGGATTTTAAAAAATCCTAAAAAACCTTATTTGTGCTGCAAATAATAATTTCAAACTCATTTGATACTGACCTATGACATCCTCTGACATGCTATTTATTTGAATTTACATAATGTCATGGATGTAACAGTAAATCTGTTCAGCTCACAGATGAAGACTAAGCTGTAATGCAAGCAGAACACTTATAAATCATTTAAGGATTTGATAACACTGTAAAATAATGTCTTATTTGCTAACATTAGTAAATGCATTGGTAACACTTTATAATAACTGCACTCATTAGTAAATAGTCAGTTTGTGCTTTATAAAGTCTTGTCCCAACATTAATAGTCATTAGTAAGCAGCTTATAAATACAGCTATAAATAACTTTTTCTTGGTTTATAAGGACATATTTTAAAAAGGAGAGTAAAAGGTCAGTTATCTTCCTAAGAAAAATAAAAATAAACAAACACAACACAGATTGATACAGAAATATTTATTTCAATATGCAATAAAAGGAAACTGTACACTTGAATTATATATATATATGTGTGTGTTGGTATGTGGGAAGCACAGTTTTTGAGTGCACTGTAGACTTGCTCTCCAGGTGGATTCTGGTTGTATGCAGTCCATAAGGTATGGCTTTGTGTGTACATGTGAACAAGGAGAGGACACAAGACGTTTGAGATCATTTTTAATGGAGTTCAAGTAATAAAGAAAGACATTTGTTATGCATCTACATCCGTCTGCATGGACTCTGTACGTGTTTTAAACTTGCTAACCCCTATTATCAACGGCATTGGAAAGCCAATACACACACACAGACACATGTATATATATATATATACTTGATAAAAAAAAAAAAAAAAATATATATATATATATATATATATACATATATATATATACTTGATAAAATATATATATATATATATATATATATATATATATATATATATATATATTTTTTTTTTTATCAAGTGTACAGCTGTACAGTTTCTTTTTATCCATCTTGAAAAAATATTTCTGTGTTCTGTATCCCTCTGTGTTGTGTTTGACTTTTTAGTTTGGTAGATGAATGTTCCTTTAAATCTCATTTGTGAATGATTTAAATGTATAAATAGTCTTTGCTTTAGATGAGCTAACAAAGGACTTTCACCATTAGGACTCCCTATGCATAGGGCCCGGGATCTTGTGCAGCGCCCCTGCTGACAACTAGAATAATGTTATAATACTTAAAGTATGAAAATACAATGATTGAACTTTATAGCTTAAGAACAAAACATTTATAGCTGTATTTATGAACTGTTTAATAATGCCTATTAAAGGAGTGCTATTATTATTTTTCAAATTTAGTTATACTGTAATGTTGTTGTTTCAGCATAAAAAAAAAGTTCTGCAAAGTTACTAAGCTGAAAGTCCAATTCAAAAGGAGATATTTTATTTAACAAAAAACACTTTTTAAAAACTATAATGAACAAATTGTTTGGACTACAACAAATATTGTCCGGGATTTGTGATTTCACAAATATGGACGAATGGGATGAGAATTGGTTGAGCTGCACTATAGAAAGCAACGAGTGTGATACATATGTAGTTGACCATGAAGCCTGGAAGAGAAAAACAAAACTCCTTATATTCAGGTGTGAAGAATTATTAGGCATTTTTTCCTTTACTGATAAAATAAGCCCAAAAAAAGGTTTAACTCAGATTGAAAAATGTGTTTCTAAAGTTATATATATTGTTCTGTGAATGTGATTTCAAAGTCTAGATGATTCGGATTAACCTTTTAACTGCCGTATCCCTTAAAACCTGACTGCCAGAGTGCTATTGTGAATGCATGTGCCCGCTTGGCACAGTTTACCTGATGCCACAGGGGTGGTGTTGCACTGATGGCTTGAGCCCGCCATCGCAGCTTGCAGCTATATTTATTATTATTATTCTTCTTCTCCAAAATGAATCGCATTTTTGAGGGCCTAAACATGCTCGAAAAGTCATGAAACTTTGCACACACCTCCGAACTGGTGAAAATTTACGTCTGATATGGGTTTCAGAAGTGGGTGTGGCAAAATGGCTCAACAGCGCCACCTATACACGTTCAACGGTGTGCGCATCGAGCTAGGTTTCATGTACATGTATGAAAATCGGTATACACATGTAACTCTCCAATACCTACAAAAAAGTCTCTTGGAGCAAAATCCGAAACCCAACAGGAAGTCGGTTATTTCTAATATTATGAGCAAATTTTGTGTCATTTTTGTCATTTCCATGCCTTGTATTTTAACGAACTCCTCCTAGAGATTCATTCAGATCAACACCAAATTTGGTATGCCTAATCTAAAGGCCTTTGCGATGTTAAATTGCGAAGCTTTTGAGTTTTCGTTGAAGGGCCTGTGTGTGGCGGCCTGGCGAATTTTGATGATTCGCCATGAAACAGGAAGTTGCTATAACTCAGACATACAATGACCAATCTGCCCCAAACTTCAAATGTTTGATGAGACTCCTGTCCTGAACAGTTTGACACGACCATATTCAGTTATAGTCATAGCGCCACCTATTGGCAACAGGAAGTGACATATTTTACGCTGCGACAAACTACTCCTAGAAATTTTTGACATCAATGTCTTTTTTGTGGTCAGTCTAATCTAAAGGCCTGTGTGATGTTAAATTGTGAAGATCTTGAGTTTTCGTTAAAGGGCGTGTCCATGACGGCATGACAAAGTTCGATGTCTTGCCATGGGAATAAAATATGTTATAACTCAGACATAAAATGTCCGATCTTCCCCAAACTTCACATGTGTGATAAGAGTCCTGGCCTGAACACATATGAAGGCCATTATTCCAACGGGTGTGGCAAAATGGCTCAATAGCGCCACCTATACACATTCAACGGAGTGTGCCTCGAGCTATGTTCCACGTACATGTACAAAAATCGGTACATATATGTAACAGTCCAATACCTACAAAAAAAGTCTCTTGGTACGAAATCCGAATCCCAACAGGAAGTCGGTTATTTAGAATTTTCTCTGCAAAATTGGCGCTCTTTTTGCCATTTTCAGGGGTTGTACTTTAACGAACTCCTCCTAGAGATTTATTCAGATCAACAGCAAACTTGGTCAGTTAAATCTAAAGGCCTTTATGATGTTAAATTGCGAAGAACTTGAGGTTTCGTTAAAGGGCGTGTCCATGGCGGCCTTACAAATTTCGATGTTTTGCCATGAAAAAGGAAGTTGCTGTAACTCAGTCATACAATGTCCAATCTGCCCCAAACTTCAAATGTTAGATAAGACTTCTGCCCTTAACAGATCTACATGCCCATATTCAGTTATAGTCATAGCGCCACCTGCTGGCAACAGGAAGTGACATGTTTTACACTGTAACTCAGACATACAATGTCCAATCTGCCCCAAACTTCACATGTTAGATAAGACTTCTGCCCTTAACAGATCTACATGCCCATATTCAGTTATAGTCATAGCGCCACCTGCTGGCAACAGTAAGTGACATGTTTTACGCGGCGACAAACTACTCCTAGAAATAGTATTACATTAATGTTTTTTTTGTGGTCAGTCTAATCTAAAGGCCTGTGAAATGCTAAATTATGGAGATCTTGTTTTTTTTTTTTTTTAAAGGGCGTGTCCATGGCGTCATGACAAAATTTGCTGTCTCGCCACAGTAAAGGAAGTTGTTGTAACTCAGGCATAAAATGTTCGATCTTCCCCAAACTTTACATGTTTGATAAGAGTCCTGCCCTGAACACAACTGAAGGCCAATATTCCATTATAATGATAGCGCCACCTGCTGGCAACAGGAAGATTGGCACATATATGGAATAACTTTGATATATTCCACTCATATTTATGAGTTTAAATGCATGTTTCTCACCGCTCACCTATTTACTAAAGCCAATCGCTGCCGGTGAGCCTGGGTGCGAGGGCCCGTTCATCGCTGCTTGCAGCTTTAATTCTTCTTCTTCTCCCGAATGAATCGCATTTTTGAGGGCTTTAACATCCTCAAAATGTCATGAAACTTTGCACACGCGTCAAACCTGGTGAAAATTTTCGTCTGATATAGGATTCAGAAGAGGGTGTGGCAAAATGGCTCGACAGCGCCACCTATACCAAGAAAATCAACAGCCTTCCAGCTATGTTTCACGTACATGCACGAACATTGGCACACATATGTAACACACCAATACCTACAAAAAAGACTCTTGGAGCGAAATTCTAAACCCAACAGGAAGTCGGTTATTTTTTATATTATGAGCATATTTTGTGTAATTTTGGTCATTTCCATGTGTTGTATTTTAGCGAACTCCTCCTAGAGAGTTCTTCAAATCAACACCAAATTTGGTATGCCTAATCTAAAGGCCTTTGCGATGTTAAATTGCGAAGATCTTGAGTTTTCGTTGAAGGGCGTGTCCGTGGCGGCCTGGCGAATTTCGATGATTCGCCATGAAAACTGAAGTTGCTATAACTCACACATACAATGTCCAATCTGCCCCAAACTTCACATGTTTGATGACACTCCGAACCTGAACAGATTGACATGCCCATATTCAGTTATAGTCATAGCGCCACCTATTGGCAACAGGAAGTGACATATTTTACGCTGTGACGAACTACTCCTAGAAATTGTATGACATCAATGTCTTTTTTGTGGTCAGTCTAATCTAAAGGCCTGTGCGATGTTCAGTTGTGAAGATCTTGAGTTTTCGTTAAAAGGCTTGTTCATGGCGCCGCGACGAAGTTCGATGTCTCGCCATGTGAATAAAAGATGTTATAACTCAGGCATAAAATGTCCGATCTTCCCCAAACTTCACATGTGTGATAAGAGTCCTGACCTGAACAGATCTGCAGGCCAATATTCCACCGGGTGTGGCAGAATGGCTCTATAGCGCCACCTATACACTTTCAACGGAGTGCGCCTCGAGCTATGTTTCACGTACATGTACAAAAATTGGTACACACATGTAACACTCCAATACCTACAAAAAAGTCTCTTGGTACGAAATCCGGATCCCAACAGGAAGTCGGTTATTTAGAATTTTCCCTTCAAAATTGGTGTTGTTTTTGCCATTTTCA
Organism: Carassius auratus; assembly: GCF_003368295.1. Lineage (NCBI taxonomy): Eukaryota > Metazoa > Chordata > Actinopteri > Cypriniformes > Cyprinidae > Carassius > Carassius auratus. The sequence goes on along the minus strand of NW_020525127.1, from coordinate 81,105 downwards.
GGGGTTGTACTTTAACGAACTCCTCCTAGAGATTTATTCAGATCAACACCAAACTTGGTCAGTGTAATCTAAAGCCCTTTGCGATAATAAATTGCGAAGGACGTGAGGTTTTGTTAAAGGGCGGTTCCATGGCGGCCTGACAAATTTCGATGTTTCGCCATGAAAAAGGAAGTTGCTGTAACTCAGACATACAATGTCCAATCTGCCCCAAACTTCACATGTTGGATAAGACTCTTGACCTGAACAGATCTTCATGCCAATATTCAGTTATAGTCATAGCGCCACCTATTGGCAACAGGAAGTTACATATTTTACACTGCGACAAACTACTCCTAGAGATTTTATGATATCAATGTCTTTTTTGTGGTCAGTCTAATCTAAAGACCTGTGTAATGTTTAGTTGTGAAGATCTTGAGTTTTTGTTAAAAGGTGTGTCCATGGCGCCGTGATGAAGTTCGATCTCTCGCCATGGGAATAAAAGATGTTATAACTCAGGCATAAAATGTCCGATCTTGCCCAAACTTCACTTGTGTGATAAGGGTCCTGGCCTGAACAGATCTGAAGGCCAATATTCCATCGAGTGTGGCAAAATGGCTCGATAGCGCCACCTATACACTTTCAACGGAGTGCGTATACACTTTAAACGGAGTGCGCCTCGAGCTATGTTTCACGTACATGTACAAAAATCGGTACACACATGTAACACACCAATATCTACGAAAAAGTCTCTTGGTACGAAATCCGAATCCCAACAGGAAGTCAGTTATTTAGAATTTTCTCTGCAAAATTAGTGTTGTTTTGGCCATTTTCAGGGGTTGTACTTTGACCAAGTTTGGTGTTGATCTGAATAAATCTCTAGGAGGAGTTTGTTAGTGTAATCTAAAGCCTTTTGCGATCTTAAATTGCGAAGATCTTGAGGTTTCGTTAAAGGGCGTGTCCATGGCGGCCTGACAAATTTTGATGTTTCTCCATGAAAAGGATGTTGTTGTAACTCAGGCATAAAATGTCCAATCCTCCCCAAACCTCACATGTTCGATAAAAGTCCTGCCCTGAACACATCTGAAGGCCAATATTCCATTATAATGATAGCGCCACCTGCTGGCAACAGGAAGATTGGCACATATATGGAATAAACATTGATATATTCTACTTATATTTATGAGTTTAAACGCATATTTCTCACCGTTCACCTATTAACTAAAGCCACTCGCTGTTAAGCATATTAGTATGTTATGTTTAAGCCAGGGTCTTTAATCTAGATTTAAACTGCAAGAGTGTGTCTGCCTCCCGAACAATGTTAGGTAGGTTATTCCAGAGTTTAGGCGCCAAATAGGAAAAGGATCTGCCGCCCACAGTTGATTTTGATATTCTAGGTATTATCAAATTGCCTGAGTTTTGAGAACGTAGCATACGTAGAGGATTATAATGTAAAACGAGCTCATTCAAATACTGATGTGCTAAACCAGGGCTTTATAAGTAATAAGCAATATTTTAAAATCTATACGATGTTTGATAGGGACCCAGTTTATCCATAATTTAAAATACTACGGTTTTCATTGAATGTGTTTTGTTCTCTTCACTACATTTAACAGAGTGGGAGTCAAATCAGAGTTTTAGCTGGGTTTTTGGATGGTGTGGGTCTTAATTTGTGAATGTTGGACCCTTTCTCTGTGTAATCAGTGAGCTAGACTAAGGTTAACACCCTAATCTGACCTGACGATCATAGAAAAATTTGATGAGACATATTGCGGATGTAAATAATGTGGTTGTTGCAGGGTTAACTGTCTGCTTATGGACTTTTTCGACTGTCGGTGTCAGACTTACCTCTAAACTCACTGCTAACTGCTTATCAATCTCTCTTCTCTGAGACACTGCATACTGCAGACAGATGCACGGCTGCCCTGCTAACACTGACGGGTGAAATTTCACGGGGGTCACTGCAGTGCTGGTGATGGGTGAGACCATTGTGACTGTTAGGGGGAGGGGATTCTTAATCAGAGATTTCCATTTGAGAGGAGTTTGGTGCGGGTCTCCTTAGCCTTCAACGTGTAGGCTTTGAACATAAAATATACTTAAAAAATATTATCTGATTTATAAATGGGGTGGCAAGAGATAGATCCGCCTCTGGTTCTGTCATGAGATCTCAACTGTTTTGTCTGCGATTGTGATCGCTGAATAAATGCACTTACCTGATTTTTGAATAGAGAAACATAGACTATGGCCATTTGGAATACTAGTAGGGAATTTCACCAATACATTTACCAGTTTTCATAATATAGACAGAGAGAGCGCAAAAGTCTTTGGTATACATTTATATATATATTTATTTATGTGCTTCAACAACTAGCTCCCCATCTAAGAGGGTTTTTAGTGTCAGTAGGAACATTGTTTTTTGCCACAGAGCTTCTCTTAAAAAAAGCAAACAGTTGACAGGCTTGTCCCAGTTGCATAGTTTAAATTGTGAATTTCATGCACTAAAAAGTTGACAGAATGCACTTTCTTGTTTCTTGTTTTGCACTACTTGTGCACTACTACTACTACTATGCCTACATGTGTTCATTTAATAAAAAGTGGTAAGTGATCACTTTGTATTTCATTTGGAAACCAAGGCCCTAGAGTCTGGAGATTGAAGGGTGAAGAAGCTCATAGCCCAAGTTGCTTGAAGTCCAGTCTGTGATGATTTAGGGGTGCAATGTCATCTGCTGGTGTTGGTCCATTGTGTTTTTTGAAAACCAAAGTCACTGCATCTGCTTACCAAGAAATTTTGAAGTGCTTCCTTCTGCTAACCAGCTATTTGAAAATGCCGATTTTATTTTCCAACAGGATCTGGGACCTGCCCACACTGCCAAAAGCACCAAAAGTTGGTTAAATGATCATGGTGTTGGTGTGCTTTACTGGCCAGCAAACTCACCAGACCTGAACCCCATAGAGAATATATGGGGTACTGTCAAGAGGGAAATGAGAAACAAGAGCCCAAAAACTGCAGATGAGATGAAGGCCCCTGTCAAAGAAACGTCTCTGTTACGTACGTAAACCTCATTCCCTGATTCAGGTTTTACGCTGAGGAGCCGAAAACATGTCCCGGCAACAGCGAAAGGGTGAGTACATCGCTGCTGGAGAAGGCCATGCTGCTCTTCTGCCCAAACAAAGTTAGTGGAAGGGATTTCAACCTTCGGTGAAATATTGCTTCAGATCTTCCCTATTTGTTCTTCGTTCAGCTTGGCAAAACGATGGGGAAACAAGCCTTAGGAAAAGGTCGCTAAGGAGACCACATCCTACCCATAGGGAGGTGACGTGGAGATACTGATATGGACTGACCTGGGGGCAGTACTACATATGGAATGGGTCTCTGAGGCAGGTCCTACCTTAGAGTAGGGATGGAAGCTGCCAGAAGAGACTGACAGAGCAGGTCTGTCAAGCGAAGACACAGGTTTACCAAGAAGGAAAACTTATCGTGGAAGAATACACATATGGGATTATCCTTAGGGAATCAAGCCTTATGGACACCTAGCCCAGAATTTATTTGAGAATTAATTATTCAACATATTGAGACACTTAAACATTTGGTCCAATCATTTAGCGCTCTCAATATTCAAAAAAACAAAACAATGATATGCTAATATGGAAAGTAGAAGTAATCTATTGCTTATTTTCTGCTGACCTATCAGTGCAGAGATACAGTGTTTCACAAACTTTTTGGTCAAGCATTCCTTCAGTATCAATTTTATAATGTGGGGAGCATGATTTCAGCAAGTACAACATGTTCCTGTATCAACATCCGTGTTGATCCTGTAACAACATTCCAATCTGTTGTGTTGAGCATACAATAGCATACCATATTTGATGTTCAATTCATACAACACATATATATGTTCAATCAATATAACACATTAAAGCTGAATGAGAGGAATGTCCAGAACTGTCTCAGTTACGTCAGACAATTCAAACAGGTTGGGCTAAACTACAGAAGTCTGTCTCCATTGATTTACATCCATACTTCCTGATCAGACATGAACTGGCTGTTGAATGTCCATTGATATTCAGGGGGAATCATTTGATTGTTTCTATTGCACTGCAGGAACACCTCATCCACCTGGCGCACAAGGGACATCAAGGGCTGGTTCGATCTAAACCACATCTGATAGAGCTGTATTGGTGGCCATGAATGGAGGATCTTGTTCACACGATCCTGTCCGCATGTGTGACCTGCCAGGCCAGTGATAAATCGGCCAAAACATTTACAGCTCCAATGCAGCCAGTGGAGTCCTCAAAAGGCAGTGGTGGACGAAGTACACAAATCAAGTACTTGAGTAAAAGTACAGATATATATAGTAAAATATTACTCCAGTAAAACTACTCCTTTTTCAATTTTACTCAAGTGAAAGTACAAAAGTACTAAATTTTTTATGTACTTAATTAAAAAAATACTGAAAGATAGATGTTTGCAATTTTATATAGGCTACTTAATTTAATTTTATATTAGCACATATTTTTTTTAATAATCCTACAGCTCAAAATACCTGGGATTTTTTTCCAAAATAACCACTATATGGAGTCAAGATATATTTTTGTTGTTGATATGGACTACGTTGACGAGAGTAATGTTCACTGTGAAGCTTACACTGTGATGTACCTGAGAGAAAGCAGAGTTGACCATCTGATTTTCACCAGCAAGAACAAAGTATTTTAAAGTTTGTTGTTTAACAGAACATCACAGTTATATATGACATGATAATAATGCCTGAAGTTAGGAAGAACATTTTAAGGAAAATATAATAATATTTTCATAATAATTTTTTTCCTTCTCAAACCTTGTCTGAGGTGTAAAAACACCCCTGGCCAAACGGGGTGCATCTCTTCCCACTTTGATAATTACTGTAGTTACCATGTTCTGAACATCACATCCTTACTTTTGTCCCTAGATGTTATCTATATATATTTATATATATATATATATATATATATATATATATATATATATATATATATATATATATATATATATATATATATAGATATATATATATATATATATATATATATATATATAGATGTAATCTATCTATCTATATATATATATATATATATATATATATATATATATATATATATATATATATATATATATATTTGTGTGTTGTTGAACAAAAATATTTGGACATTATTTATAATAATTTCCTCAAGTTAGCACCAGCAAGCTTGTTAGCTAGATAGTTAGCATCAGCTAACAATATTTACTTATTTTCAGTACGGTTATGAATAAACATTCATGTCTATCTGCTCGTCTAGTTAATCCAAACAATATAACGTTACTGTTGATAAACAATATAAAAACAGACGGTACTATTGGTACTACATGGTACTATTTTAATAAAACTGTTAATATTATGGCAGCGGGGAATTTGAACATGCACAAGTTATTTTATTTAATCTGTGTTAGTTGAATGTTTTTTTTGTTGTTGTTTTTTTTTTACCTAAAACACAGAGACACTGATTGATGTGTCTGCATCGTCTGCACTCGAGCATTTCAGTGGGCTTAAACAGATCACTCTTTACAGCGGATTTAGTTCCCAAACAACTGACAATTTTGACCTAAATATGATTTTCAGTCACAATAATTAATCCTAAATTTCGACATTAATAACTTACTTTTAGCAACATCAGACGCACGCACGCTCACAAGATCTCCCGGTTCTTACTGACTCGCACTAAATGGTTCATTTGAATCAGTGAGTGGTCGACTCCAGAACAGCTGCAATCAGATAATTCTAATTCGGAAACTAATAGTTTGGTGCGATTTGCGATCCGATTTAAAAGTTTATTTTGAAAAGACTCAGTTTGTTCATGATGAATCAGACACCGCTTCTGCGTGTCGGAGCACGTGATATATTATAGGGAGTAACGATATGTTTTATGAAATATAGTGAAGTTAAAAGTATGATCTTATACTTTGGAATGTAGTGAAGTAAAAGTAAAAGTTACTCAAAATAAACTACTCCAGTAAAGTACAGATACTTGAAAAATGTACTTAAGTACAGTACTGTCCACCACTGCCAAAAGGCCCATTTCAACATGTTGCTATTGATATAGTTGGACCTTTCAAAAAGGGAGCTACTGATTGTAAGTTTGCAATAACACTGATTGACTATTTCAGCAAATGGCTAGAAGTTGGTTTTGCTTCATCAGTAACAGCAGCGATTGTTTTGAAATTTCTGACCACTATCTTTGCAAATTAAGGAAACCCCTGCACCATCTCAACAGACAATCATGTAGTCAGTGTTGGGCAGTAGCGTCGCTAAAAGCAGCGAAGCTAATAGTTTAACTAAATTTCTCAGTAGCTTGGTCGTAGCTTCGCTGCTTTCTGAATCAAACAGCTTTTCAGTAGCGAAGCTCTTTTTTCTACCAAGTAGTGCGGTAGCTTCCACACAAGCTACATTTCCGCAAGCATTTCTGAAGCTCAAACTCAAATCGGGAAATACAACTGCTAAGATCGCTGATCCTGGATCAGTAGTGACGCGACGTCTTGTTTGTGTTTAGGGTAAATAGCAACCAACCATCTTTATGATGCATTACCGCCACCTTCTGCTCCGGATGGTACCAGTCCTTAGCCAGTCAGGCAAAAAATTATTTGATGAAATGATGGCACAGGATGAGGTCGGAGAACAGTTAATGCCGAGGAGTGAGTCGCCGTGGCCGTACCTCGACAAGTACATGACACTGACCGAGATAACAGAGAGAAAATATGTTTTCAGATGCTGCTTGTAAAAATTATCAGGGTCCCTCTTACGAAAGAAAAAAATATGTTTACCAATATATTTCTTTAAATATATTGTGATATATTGTAATATATTATTTTCCCTTTTTATTTCTAATATTTTATACATTTGAATACATTTAATAATATATTGATGACACATATATTATATATTATATTGCAAAATATACAAATGTTTGCCGCTTTCAATATATTGAAATATATTGGAAAAAATAAATATATATATAAGAATATATGCCTAATATATTGCATGATATTTTCCAATATACTGCAATATATTTTTGTTTCATAAGGGCCAGCCTGAAATTGTTTGGAGGTCTTGCATTTTGTTCTGCAAAGGCCTACAGTATATTAAGCATGCCCATGCAACAGGTGCATACACTTACTTGTGCGCACATTGTTAATTACATGTATTTTGATTGTTTTTGTAGCCAAATTGATAAGGAACACAAAAAACTATTAAACTAAAAAATTACACCTGCCTATCTGTTTGACTGACAGTTTTAAGTACTGAAATAGCATTGACTTGTAATAAAACATGTTCAACATTAAAATTTAATTTTAAAAGTAGCTTAGATGTAGCAAGCTACTGGTGATGTAGCTTAGCTTGCTACATTTCGCAGGGGGGTAGCTTCAGTGTAGTGAAGCTTCATTTACTGTAGAGTAACTGGTAGCTTAGCTCACTACATTTTCCAAGTAGCTTGCCCAACACTGCATGTAGTTCACTTCGTCTGCATTTGCTGATTTCGTGAAAACACAGGGAATATAGCACATAAAGGCCTGTGTTTATCACACTCAGGAAAATGGGGCCATCAAATGGTTCAACAGGGTGCTTAAAGAGTGTCTTCAAGCAGCTGAAGTGGTGCATTAGCCCTGGAAATCTGCAGTCCTGACCATGCTGAAGAGCTAACAACACCCCATGCTGCAATGGGTGAGCCCTCTTTTCTGGTCTTGAGAGGCCGACCTATGAGAACAAATTTGAATGTTCTTCTGCCTGTGGATACCCCTGATTAATTTGCTCAGGTCAGAGCTCGTGTGACACAATTAAACAAAAGAAAACAATACACAGATCGTAAAAGAGGATCTACATTTCTCAATGTTGTGGTTGGAAATAAGGTGAGAGTGACAGAGCCTTTTCATGTGAAAAAAGGAGAAGCCCATTTTACTGATCCGTTGGCAGTAAAACAACAAACAGGTCCAAATTTTTCATCTTAAGTGATGGGAAAAGATGGAATTTAGAGTTGACTTCAGATAGGGGCTTGATAGAGATGCCCACCTTTGTGGTCTAAAGACTATGTGTTGGAGTAATTTGTCTGAAGAGAAAGAAATAAGTCAGACCAAGAAGATATGTAAAGGGTGTAGGCAGATCACTGCCCTATTTAAATAATAATAATAATGTGAATATACACTGAATCCTGAAATGTTTGATGAATGTTATTCTGTGTAATGTTAAAAGGAAAAAAAGTGTGCTAGAATCTTTCATTATGCTCCACTGAAATAAACTGTTGCTTGAATGCATAAGAGGTCATTTGAGTATGCTTATTTGAGATAAGTTGATGTTTGAGTAAAGACTTGAATAAGGTAACAATTATAAAAGAGTAGTAATTCTGTTTGAGTAACGGGGGAAATGCTGTGTTGAGAAGCATACAATATTTGATAATTGCTAAATATAAAACATTAATGTGGAACTGCACCACTAGGGGCTCTAGTGAGGAATTTTGTTTAGTAATGGGATGAAGAAGAATAAAGTTGAGAATGTGAGTTGTACATTGTGTGGAGTATGTTCTTTTAAAGTGTGAAAACACCACACAATCAACCAATCAGAATTTAGGGATAACTTTACAGAAAATATCTGTTTTAGGCTTATGATCGAGGTAAGGTGCTTCTACACCCTTGTTAATCAGCTATCATTTCACACTGATTTTAGAAATAAATTATGGGTAGGGTTAGGTTTTGGGGTAGGGATTGTGTCTGTATTCTTGAACAGTAATGTTGATCCAGGACCAACAAAACATCTTGGCAAAATCACAGCGACCGTCGTAATGCAGGCTTAAGTTTTAGAATACAACATGTTTAGTCACCCAACTGACAAGAATCAACTAGTGCTGATGTCGAAAAACACACTGCAAAAACTATGCTAACAGATTCTTACTGATGGCTTGGTGTGTCACAGCCATAATTCAAGACTCCAAAACAGACATTATTGAGGACGAATATAGCTCAGAATTTATTTATTATGTTTGTGTGGTTTACACTCAGTGTGTCTCATTAACACAAGCTCCATAACATCATTGACTCAGATTACACCTGGTTTATTTTTTTCTGTGCATACAGCACATGCAACTTCACCCATGTCAAAATTTATGATATCAGATGTCTTAAAAGTAATGTTTCTGATTTCTGCCAAGTTTTGGTACATCACTAATGACTTATCAAAAGAAACTTGTTGTGTTGCTGTGTGGATGAGCACTGACAGAAATGCATTCTCACTGGTTGCATGTACTGTATGCCAACCACTGATGAAAGTCAACATTGTGCAATCGATTATGCAGAATACCCCACTACATGTATGTGTTGCATAGGTTATACAGGCTAATACTAATGCAATCAGTTTGAATCAGAACAGACCCCTGCATGTATTACACCTCCAGTTACCATTAAGATTTTAGTACTTTCAGTTCAGTTTAATGCATATTTTAATACGGAAATCTATTCAGCACAGTACATATATTATTTAATCTAGGCCTAATATATGCTGAGATTTATTTCTAATGAAATGGGGGGGATATTGTAATTTAAGTGGGACTGTCAATGTAACAACACAGACAACTTGCAGAAGGGCTACGGAAGTGGGTAAGGTAAACTAGGCATTAATGTGTTGATGTAGAGGTGTATACCACAGTGTGACAAAAAAATAAAATAATAATAATAATAATAGCTTCATGGTTTCTTCTGCTATTTATGGAGCTAGGGAGAAATTTTGAGGTCTAAAACGTAACTGCTATTTTTATTTCAAAAGATCAAATAAACTTTGTATCCTCATATCACAACCCTTTTAATCATACTAATAATAACCATACCGTAAAATCCTGGCTGTTTTGCTGGAGAATATCTGCAGGAATTCTCTCCCAGGTCAGAGCGAAGAGGACTAGGCCTTTCTAGACTCTCCTCATCCTCACTCACAGGGTTCTGTGGATATATGTCAGGGGAAATGCAGCAATTTTCAAGTCTGATGCCTGAAATACCTTCGCTCAGATCTTCAATGTGGGCTCTACAGTCTCTCTGAAGGTGTCTTCCTGAACTCTGAGGCAAGTAGAGACTGGGCAAGCCAACAGGGCTCTCTCTGTGTTGGGAATCACTTATGGAAAGTTTGGTGAGGTGACTGCCCCTTAAATCTTTAGGAGTATACCCATGGCAACCCTCTAGGTAATCCAATCTACTTACATCAGGAACACACATCTTTTGGCTGAATATATCATTTTTTCTTCTGTCTTTAAGGGTGTGTGTTTGGCACTGCTGGCACACAGGCCAGACCAGATTGAGAGAGGACAATGTCATAGACTCATCAGTCTCTACAGGCATACTACGATGTGGACAGCAGTCTGAGAAAACAAAACAAGAGAGAGAGGTTTGTGGTTGGTGCATTATGGACAAACAATAATGATGTCTATACCGTTAGATTGATTCAGTCAAAGGGGTCATATGATGTTGCTTAATATAACATTATTTTGTGTATTTGGTTTAATGCGATGGGTTTATGCGGTTTAAGGTGAAAAACATTTCCACATACAGTACATTACTGTACAGTATGCTATGCCCCACCTTTCTGAAACGCTGCAATTTTTAAAAAGCTGGTCTGAAAATCTGTCTGAAAAGCGAGGTGTATGCTGATTGGCCAGCTATCCAGTGCACTGTGATCAGCTGAATACCTCAAGCGTGTGATAGAAATTACCATACCTTACAATACTGTGACGCAGTGTCCCGGTGCAATGACAAGGCATTTGTTGCATGCAGTGGGGACATAATTACTGATTGTAATAACTTATACGGTCTTTTTACGAATTGTGTTGCGTATACCGCAGCATAAAAAAATAAAAAATATGTCTGCATTTGTGATTGAAGAAACAACAAGTTCTACTCTACACTGCTCAAAACTTGTGTTTGAATCGATGGCAAATTTTTAAAATATGAACACGTTCTTACAGACTGTGAGTCAGAATCTAGGCTATCCTTGCAAAGTTGGAGTCGCTACACTTCATAGTAACACAAACAACATTGTAGGCTACTCTCCCAGGAAACATTCTTCCATAAAAAGTAGTGCACACACTCAAATATTTGGGTTGAACTGTTCTGGAACAGTGTTGTAAATAAAACTTAACCACTGATTTCTAGTTGTGTCCTCTTTTGGAAGGAGACTGACATTAATCGGGGACAATCCGTCCAATGGCCAAACTTCAGAAGGAGTGAGTCTAGACCCCAGGAGAGGGGAGATCAAAGGACTCGAGTCTTAGGATAGCATCTTGATCACCGTTTAGCACAAGCTTCTTCTGACTCAGCGCACCATGGAGGACTGACTGGCCACCGAGAGGGGTGCGGTAAGGCCACCATGACTGCCACATAGACCTTCAGGGTGGAGTGGGTCAACCCTGCGGAGAGCCTGCAGGAACTCCAGCACTGTACCAACCGGGCAGTTAACTTGGACGAGGTGGCGGTCTCCACACCAAGAAGTGAAAAGCCTCCACTTCAAGGCATCAGTTTCCTCATTGAGGGAGCTCTGGATTGGCAAACAGTCTCAACAACCTTGGTTAAGAGACCGGAAGCTAAGAGTTGACACCTCAGAGACCACACCTACAGCCTCTAAGCTTCAGGCGGGGGCACACCCTCCGAATGAGAGAGGAGATCTCTCCTGACGGGAACCTCCCATGGAGTGCCGTCAAAAAGATGAAATGCCATTTCGGATGGCGGCCACTCCACAGACCCAGGGTGGGGTGGCCACTCATGACCGAACCCCAGCCGGTGAGGGATGTGTCTGTCGCTAGCATTACGCAATGACAAGGAGCTCCCAGCACCAAGCCCTGAGACAAGAACCAAGGTTTTCTCCACATTTCTAAAGGCACGTAGGCACCGCCGCGTGACCTTTAGCATGTCAAATGGGTTTCCCCTCAGAGAGAACCCCTTGGTCTTGAGCCACCACTGTAGGGGTCTCATGTACAGCAGGCCAATAGTATTCACGTTGGACACAGCTGCCATCAGACCCAGCAATCTCAGAGACTGCTTGACAGTGAGTGGTCATCCTTCTCTCACTCTCGCGACTGCATTGAGGATCGACTTGATCCGAGCAGGTGACATACGTGCCCTCTGGGATTTGGGTCCCACTTTATATTAAGTGGCCTTAACTACTATGTACTTACATCAAAAAATAAATACAATGTACTTATTGTGTTCATATTGTATTGCAACTTTTTTTGCTGCTATTAAGGTGGGAAACAGGCTAGGTTAGGGACAGATTTGGTGGTATGGGTAAGTTTAAGGGTGTGTTAAGGTGTAAGGGATGGGTCAACCTGTAATTATACACGTAATTACAGAAATTAATTACAGATGTAATTATGTGCAGATATTTTTCAAATATAAGTACAATGTAAAAACATGTATGTACGCAATAAGTGCATTGTACCAAATTAATAATTAAAATGTAACTACATAGTAGTTAAGGCCACTTAATATAAAGTGGGTCCGGGATTTGGTCGAATCCCAAACCACACCCAGATAAGTGGTTCTTTGTACTGGAGAAAGCACACTTTTCTTGGTGTTAAGTCTTAACCCCAGCTCTCTCATGTGAGCGAGAATGAAACCTAGATGCCGAACTATCGTCTGCTCTGATTGAGCTAATATCAACCAATCGTCAATGTGGACATGAGTCATGAAAGTGTGGGGTGAGAATGCAAGGCCAGTGGAAGATCCATATTGGTAGGCTTTACCCCCAAAAGCAAACTTTAGGAACTTCCAATGAAGAAGGATGGAGATAAGTGCATAATTATGATTGTGACACACCAGTCCAAGCGTGCTGATCTTCAGTCCCCTGACTGAGCACTTCAAAAAGCACAGATCTAAAACAGGACACAACACCTCATCCTTCCTCGGAAAAGTGAAGTACCAGCTGTAGGACCTGGACTCTGCAACCCAAGGAGGGACCACCTTGATGGCCTCCATCCTCAGAGAGAGTCTACTTCTGTTCCATTACCAGAGCCTGCTTAGGGCCCACCAGAACTGAGAGCCACTAGCTCGGTGCCCTGAAGCAGCGGACCAGCAGGGGACGACCGTACTAGCTGCACTAGAGACCTCCATAGAGGTAGCGAGCCTCAGCCTTTTTCCTGGCTGTAACTGAGTAAAGCTCTCGCCGGAGATTGCTGCAACCTGGAACACTGGCAGGGTTGGCAGAATGATCTCCTGATCTCCTGATCTAGTGAACATGTGTGGAGATTGGATGAGCCGTCTCCAATCCATTCACCAAGTGTGATTCCCGCTATCGCGTTCGCGCCGTGCCTCAGCAAATTGCATGCACGTACACACTCCTCGGAGCGTGCCCAGCAAGAGCGGAGCGATTAACAGCGTGAAAAGCAAAATCAGCCCCCCAAGGGCCGACTGCGCAAGCTCCAATCCTAATTTATGCTGCTTATTATAATACAAGGCATAATATACTTGTGTAACTGATGTTTGTGCAACTGGTGCTTGTGCAACTGGCGAGCTCAGCTACGCCTTCCACATCAATCTCCTCAGAGAAAGACAGGCAGTGCATTGCGCCATCTCACCGGTGAGAAAGTACCGCAAACGCGGGCTTCCAAACCCCGAGAGTGGGCGCCGGATCTGGTGGTTAAGGAAGAAGATAGGGACTTGCCCGTCTACATTCCTTCCAGCGGATCTGAAAGCGAAACCCGCGAGCACACCCAACGCTCCGCCTTGGCGAAAGCGGGGCTGGCACCATGAGAAATGCCAGTGAAAGCTCCCTCCTCAAAGAGAGCCTTCTGAGAGTGAAGCAAAACACTCACATTGCAGCCGTCAACTCTTTTTTTCAGCTTGCATATTAATGTAGTATTTATAGACCAATTCAGGTGTTTGCAAATGGTGATACATTTTTTGTGGGTGGAACCTATCTGGTCGCAGAAAATGAGAGCCATGGAATAAAATAAAGATAATTTTTTTAATTCTTAAATTTTTCTCACAATTCCAAGTTTATATTTCATAGTTCTGATCAGAACTCGTCAATCCTTTTTTTTTCTCCCTTGACTCAGAACCATGAGTTTATATATAATCCAGACTTTTTTCCCCTCATAATTGAAAAACTCACAATTGCTGAGTTAAATTCAGTTTCGAAATAGGAGATATAAACTTGCATTTGCAAGAATTTTGCTTCTCTGCTTGGCTTGTGAATAGATCATTTTAAGCTGTCCTGGGAAAGTTTTCAGTCCAGTGATCCAGGAAGCAAATGCATTCAAACAATCCAACCAAAACAGTGCTAATCAGGGTTTCCACAGGGTCTTCAAAAGTCTTAAATGTAGTTGTATCAAATTAAAGTCCTTGAAAAGTCTTAAAATTTTACAAGAAATCTTAAGTATGATTTCAAGAGGTCTTAAATTTTGGGACGGAAAGACCAGAATTGCGATATGGCTGAATTAGATGATTAAACTTCAAAAGCCTAAAGTTATGATTTCATTGAATAAACTTGAGTGCTGCACATTCAAAGTCATGTGCTGCTGCTTTGTGTTCTGTCATTATTGGGGAAACGGTTATATTTCTACCAAACGCTCCACCTGCTGGCAGAGAATTAATGAGCATTTACAATACAACTGTTGTTTTGTTCAGAGTTCAGAACAATGCGAAAATCGACCCATGTTTTTACCCTGCAAACATGCAGAGCTTTAAATGTGACCTGGTAGATTGATAAGAAGACAATACATTATAAAAATCTAAACAGGGTTGTGAAATATGTATAGTCTGTGATAATATTGTAATTGTAGTTTTAATGATGTGCGATTTGATATTAGGAGTTGCCTATATCACGAAAAGCACTAGGTTAGACTAGTGTACGTTCGCGCATTTAGAGTGCGTTCTTTCACTGCATGCATTAATCAATCTATTAAAATGCGTTTAGAATTATCACATAATTTAAAATAGGTGGAAGAACATTATTTATATAATTTCATGTAGTTAATATCACATGAAGAGGGACGTTTTTTTTTTCTCCAAAAGCAAGCATGATTACGAATGATATATTGGATTTATACAGCAGTTAAATAAACAAGTAGTTAAAATATTAAGAGATTACGTTTTAGACACCATATTTCCTGTATTTGCTCTATTTTTCTCCAACAAAAAAATTGTTACAAAAACACCCACAGCGCCGTTTTATGTCTCTGAACAACAGGACGCTGTTTTGTTCCCGAATGAACCGTTAAATGATTCGGTTCAATCGTAACAACTCACTTATTAAGAGTGACTTATTGCCACCTACTGGCAGTTTTAATTTCACACTTCAGGTATCTTTTCATTCTTCTGTTGCATTTTTAAATGCATGAGAGATTCAAACCGACTATAAAATATTGCACCAGGCAAAACTTTGGTATTGGACGACATCCTATTACAAAGCCCAGTCAAGGGTGAGGGCAAAGACATTGACACTCATTCAGATGTTGATATATTACACCGGATGCGGATGGAATGCGGGCAAGTCCATCAAAGCTCAGAAGCCATCAGGACATACACAGCTGCTGAGTTATTATATCCAGTCAGTATGGCCCAGCAGCAACTGTCGCAAGAATGTTTTTCTTATCTTCCTATAAACTGTAGTGTAAATATATTAATTCAATAAGCATAATTTAAATCAAAGCCATTAAATACAGTGTATTAAATGACTGTATTAATTGGCTTTGATTTGATTTATTTACAAATACACACACACACACACACGTACATTATATATATATATATATATATATATATATATATATATATATATATATATATATATATATATATGTATGTATGTATGTATGTATGTATGTATGTGTGTGTGTGTGTGTGTGTGTGTGTGTGTATATTTATATTGCCTTTCGTTTCTTGCACAATGAACAACAATGGATTATTCTACCTTTGATCAAATGTGTTTAATTCTTCTGTACTTTTCTCAACCGGTTTAATAGTTGCAATCATTATTATTTGGAATATATTTTATATCATTAACCAGTAGTTGGAGCAAAATATCTATAATTAACTTGTAGACTACAGTGAATTCTGTAAATGTTGTTAAGGGAGCATAAAACTTCAAATTACTTCAAACAGGGCTGCCAGCTTTTGAGTTCAGCCTGGAGTGAGAATTAATCAGGATTAATTAACAAGCCTACGATTAAGTACACCATCAGCAAAAGTTTTGAATAGTACATTTTTTATGTTTTTTTAAAGATTATTCTTCTGCTCACCAAGCCTGCATTTATTTGATCCAAAATACAATAAAAGCAGTAATAATTTGAAACTGGTCTATTTTTACAACTTCAAATAACTGCATTGTATTTGAATATATATTAAAATGTAATTTAATCCTGTGATTTCAAAGCTGATTTGTTTTTTTATTTATTTATTTATTTTTTTCACTATTCTTTTAATGAATAAAGAGATCCAAAGATCAGGATTTATCTGAGCTTTTGTAACATGATTCACCATAGCATTTAAAAGCTTGGAGTCAGTATTTTTATTATATATATATATATATATATATATATATATATATATATATATATATATATATATATATATATATATATATATATATATATATATGTATGTATGTATGTATGTATGTATTTAATCATACATTTTTAATTATAAATTAATACTTTTATTTAACATGGACGTTTTAATTTAAATTGATCAAAAGTTATGATAAAGACATTTCTGCGTGTCTTCCCTTGGTTGAAACACTGCTCGAGTGATTACATGACACTATACATTCAGTAAGCTGTCGTGTATGTTTCAGCCTGGATCTGATGTTCATGCTAATAAAAATGCACTCCTGCTTTGCTTGAACTTGAGGCACAGCGGGAGTGCGCATGATCCGTCAGGCTACTAAATTCTTAATACATTTTTAATTTGAATGCAGAGACTGTGTTTTCTACTCTGTTGTGGCCGTCAACTCGTTGTCTGTGTCCTCTCTGCTCTGCGACTTTTTTTACTCCGTAGAAAATGAACCTGTATCGCGAGAGCGCGCACACGAGAGGCTGGAATTAGCCCGATGTGGAACACCAGACCAGACGCGTCGCATCCTTGAGTTCGCTTCAGTACGATTCAACAAAGTATGATTCAACAAAGAAAATAATATTGTAGCATAGTTATTATTGGGGTGGCACCTGGCTCCAATGTAAATGCGACAACTGAATAAAAGCAAAATCAGTTGAGGAACACTACATGCAGGTATTATTGCTCCCCAAACCAAAATGTATGTTTTTCAATTGTAAAATTGAGCCCACTTTAACCATAAATTCCCCAAACCTGGAACATTTTCTTTACCTGGAAATGATTCCATCGCTTTTCCTGTATTCCCAGATTCAAATTGCGATATCTGATGGAAATAACACAAAATAACTCAATACCTCAGGAAGTTAAGAGAGAAAACAACAAGGTGTTTTAAGAAGAAGAAGACGAAGAAGAAGAAAAAGACGAAGTAGATAACATATGAGGCCTTTTGTGAGGCCGTTCACCTTTCTTTACGAAACATTCCCACTCATCAAAGATAGCAAAAATACAGCCTAATCTAAAGTTCCATGCAGCAGTAACAACAACAACAAAACGTTTAAAGAGATTAAATGTTTTAAGTTTAAATATAAGCATACATGTTTCTTTCTGTTCCTTACCTGTTCTGAGCCTGTCTCTTCCTGTAAAGCTGTAAACAGCGGCACACCTGCTTTCGGTTTGTTCAGGAAACATTCTGTCCTGGGCAAATAAGGGAAAGTCCACGTTCTCTTTATGCAAATAATGCGGAGCGAAAAGTCTGAGCCATCCAATCAAGATATAGAACAACGGGATCTGTTATGTAATATTCAGCTCCTGTGACAAACTGTTCCAGTGAGTGGAGTAAACATGAAAACTAATTTTAACACATTTGATGTTTTTATTTGTTTTTATAATATTATTTTTTTTATAATAATAATAATAATAATAATAATAATAATAATAATAATAATAATATATATATATATATATATATATATATATATATATATATATATATATATATATATATATATATATATATATATATATAATTATTATTATTATTATTAAATATATATTATGATTATTATATTAATAGATGTTGTTACTAGGTAAATTCGTTGTCCTTAAATGTAAGTGAGCATTAGACGCTGTGTACTAGTCAAGTCACCTTTATTAAGTTGGCTTGAGAAAGCCAACTTACTGAAATCCTATTTAAACTTATTATTAAGTTGGCTTGAGAAAGCCAACTTACTGAAATCCTATTTAAACTTCTTCTTCTTATTATTATTTTTCTGTCCGCAAAATTTTTGGGCACTAACTCCTCCTAGACCGTTCAAGCTACATACTCCAAACTCGGGTCAGACCTTCATACTGTTCTGACTTGGTGTGCTATATCTTTTCAGACTGGTTTGAGTTACGGTTTTCTTAAAAATAATATTAAAATGTCATAAAAATCCAATAGACTTCAATTGACAGGATGTTCAGATGACCCAAGCTCCAAATCCCATTAGACTCAATCAAGCTTTGATGCTAATCAATTTAAACTCATTCAAACTCATCTATCTATCTATCTATCTATCTATCTATCTATCTATCTATCTATCTATCTATCTATCCTAATAATATGCTAATCATGCTAAAATCATGCTGGTAACATGCTAGTCGCATGCTAGTCATGCTAGAAACATGCTAATCATGCTAGAAACATGCTAGCAACATGCTAGTCGCATGTTAGTCATGCTAGAAACATGCTAGCAACATGATAATCATGTTAGAAACATGCTAGCAACATGCTAGTCGAATGCTAGTAATGCTAGAAACATGCTAACAACATGTTAATCATGCTAAAATCATGCTAGCAACCTGGTTATCAAACTAGCAACTTGCTAGTCGCATGCTAGTAATGCTATAAACAAGCTTGCAACATGCTAATCATGGTAAAATCATGCTAGCAACATGCTAGAAACATGGTAGCAAAATGCTAATCATGCTAGCAATATGCTAGTCGCATGCTAATAATGCTAGAAACATGTTAACAACATGCTAGTCGCATGCTAGTCATGCTAGAAACATGTTAGCAACATGGTAGCAACATGGTAATCATGGTAAAATCATGCTACCAACATGCAAGTCGCATGCTAGGCATGCTTGAAACATGCTAACAACATGATAATCATGTTAGAAAAATGCTAGCAACATGCTAATCATACTAAAATCATGCTAGCAACATGCTAGTCGAATGTTAGTAATGCTAGAAACATGTTAACAAGATGTTAATCATGCTAAAATCATGCTAGCAACCTGCTTATCAAACTAGCAACTTGCTAGTCGCATGCTAGTAATGCTAGAAACAAGCTTGCAAAATGCTAATCATGCTAGCAACATGCTAGTCTCATGCTAATAATGCTAGAAACAAGTTAACAACATGCTAGTCGCATGCTAGTCATGCTAGAAACATGTTAGCAACATGGTAGCAACATGGTAATCATGGTAAAATCATGCTACCAAATCATGCTATCCTAATAATATGCTAATCATGCTAAAATCATGCTGGTAACATGCTAGTCGCATGCTAGTCATGCTAGAAACATGCTAATCATGCTAGAAACATGCTAGCAACATGCTAGTCGCATGTTAGTCATGCTAGAAAAATGCTAGCAACATGATAATCATGTTAGAAACATGCTAGCAACATTCTAGTCGAATGCTAGTAATGCTAGAAACATGCTAACAACATGTTAATCATGCTAAAATCATGCTAGCAACCTGCTTATCAAACTAGCAACTTGCTAGTCGCATGCTAGTAATGCTATAAACAAGCTTGCAACATGCTAATCATGGTAAAATCATGCTAGCAACATGCTAGAAACATGGTAGTAAAATGCTAATCACGCTAGCAATATGCTAGTCGCATGCTAATAATGCTAGAAACATGTTAACAACATGCTAGTCGCATGCTAGTCATGCTAGAAACATGTTAGCAACATGGTAGCAACATGGTAATCATGGTAAAATCATGCTACCAACATGCAAGTCGCATGCTAGGCATGCTTGAAACATGCTAACAACATGATAATCATGTTAGAAAAATGCTAGCAACATGCTAATCATACTAAAATCATGCTAGCAACATGCTAGTCGAATGTTAGTAATGCTAGAAACATGTTAACAACATGTTAATCATGCTAAAATCATGCTAGCAACCTGCTTATCAAACTAGCAACTTGCTAATCGCATGCTTGTAATGCTAGAAACATGCTAGCAAAATGCTAATCATGCTAGCAACATGCTAGTCTCATGCTAATAATGCTAGAAACATGTTAACAACATGCTAGTCGCATGCTAGTCATGCTAGAAACATGTTAGCAACATGGTAGCAACATGGTAATCATGGTAAAATCATGTTACCAACATGCAAGTCGCATGCTAGGCATGCTAGAAACATGCTAACAACATGCTAATCATGCTAGCAACATGCTAACAACATGCTAGAAACATGCTAGCAACATGCTAGTTGCATGCTAATCATGCTAGAAACATGCTAGCATCATGCTAATCATGCTAAAATCATGCTAGCAAAATGCTAGTCGCATGCTAGTCATGCTAGAAACATGTTGACAACATGTTAATCATGTTAAACATGCTAGAGACATGCTAGTGACATGTTAGCAACATGCTAATCATGGTAAAATCATGCTAGCAACATGCTAGTCACATGCTAGTCATGCTAGCAACATGCTGGTCACATGCTAATCATGCTAGAAACATGTTAACAGCATGCTAGCAACATGTTAATCATGCTAGAAACATGGTAGCAACATGCTAGTCACATGGTAGAAACATGCTAGCAACATGCTAATCATGCAAAAATCATGCTAGCAACATGCTAGTCACATGCTAGTCATGCTAGAAACATGATAACAACATGCTAGTCGCATGCTAGTCATGCTAGAAACATGCTAGCAAAATGCTAGCAACATACTAAGCATGTTAGATACATGCTAGCGAAATGCTAGCAAACATTCTAATCATGCTGGAAACATGCTAGCAACATGCTAGTCGCATGCTAATCATGCAAGAAACATGTTAACAGCATTCTAGCAACATGTTAATCATGCTAGAAACATGGTAGCAACATGCTAGTCACATGGTAGAAACATGCTAGCAACATGCTAATCATGCAAAAATCATGCTAGCAACATGCTAGTCACATGCTAGTCATGCTAGAAACATGATAACAACATGCTAGTCGCATCCTAGTCATGCTAGATACATGCTAGCGAAATGCTAGCAAACATTCTAATCATGCTGGAAACATGCTAGCAACATGTTAATCATGGTAAAAGCATACTACCAACATGCTAGTCGCATGCTAGTCATACTAAAATCATGCTAGCAACATGCTAGTCGAATGCTAGTAATGCTAGAAACATGCTAATAACATGCTAATCATGCTAAAATCATGCTAGCAACCTGCTTATCAAACTAGCAACTTAATCTTGAGTACCTATAGAGTAGTACTGCACCCTTCATAACTCCAAAAAGTCTTTATTTTTATTATGTTTATAAGAGAAAGATAGTCTGTACCGATTTTTCCCGGAAAAACACGAGCGCCTAGAGGCGTGACGTGTGGGCGGAGCTAAAGAATCACGAGCGGAAGTAGGCTTTCGCGTTGAGAACATGTGGAAGCTGTGACACAGATCCAGAGGCTGAAATTTAACAAGAGCAGCATCAGCAACGACGTCTCTATGTGGTATGTACTGAAACTGTATATATTTGCTTAGCGGTTTTGGAAAATGACTAAGTTCCACTTTATGTCGTCTTTTTTTTTATTTATTTTTTTAAGCTGTACATGTGGAAAGTGCAGTTTGATGACAACACCGCATGTTGTTTACTTGATGTGCTCACGCGCCGATAGCTAAGTTCACAACAAAGAGATATTTGAAGCAGTTTTACTCACCGCATGCGGTTCCAACACACGATCGTGACCCTTTTTCGTTGCGACTGCATTATCCTTAAGACATAAACAATGTTCAAATCCGTCGTCAAACTGGGCCTTGTTTGTAAAACAAGCATCTTCGAAATGCAGGGAACAAACAAAAACACTTGCACAACTCCGTTGATGCTTTGTAAAAATAAACTCCATCCACTGGTCCCTTAATGCTGTTTCTCTTTTGGTAATCTGTGCAGGGTTGTCTTGCCCTGGCTACCAAAAACACACTTCTTTTGTGACTTTTCGCGAAGCTCTCGCTCTGATCAGTGAATCGCTCTGATCAGTGAAATGTTTGTGCTCAGCCTCGCTATACGGGAGCGCGCGCTCTTCCGGCAGAAGTGCCTTAGGACCCATATAAGGAAATTCCGCTCCATCTAACGTCACAAAGAGCCATACTCGGAAAAAAACTTTCCGAAACTTGTGACAAACCGGAAGAGGTTTTTTTGGAACAAAAATACTCCTTCAAACTTACAACTTAATTTGTGAAACTTTGTCCATTAACAGTGTAAAAAAATCAGTATGCATGAAATAGCATTTCACCCCCCCCCCCCCCTTGATAAAACACATTCTAATAGGTAGAAAATTCAATTTATTGTTAGCTTCCAGTTTTTGCTGTATCCCTTCCAGCCACAACTGGTAGCAGTAGAGTCCCAAATGAAACCTTGACGTTTTATTATTATTATTTTCATCATCATCATCATCATCATCATTACACAGGTTTATTAGACCTTACAATAAGGAAACTAAACAATATAATTATCCTATAATTAGATGACGTAACACTCATCACACTCACCAAAGTCATATAGTAGTTATTTTAATTGGTATATTAAAGGGCACCTAATATGCAAAATACAAGGGGCTTGGACAGAAATGTGTCAAGTCAAGTCAAGTCAAGTCACCTTTATTTATATAGCGCTTTAAACAAAATACATTGTGTCAAAGCAACTGAACAACATTCATTAGGAAAAACAGTGTGTCAATAATGCAAAAAGATAGTTGAACGTTCCCCATTGAATTCAGTGATGTCATCTCTGTTCAGTTAAATAGTGTCTGTGTATTTATTTGCAATCAAGTCAACGATATCGCTGTAGATGAAGTGACCCCAACTAAGCAAGCCAGAAGGCGACAGCTGCAAGGAACCGAAACTCCATCGGTTACAGAATGGAGAAAAAAAAAACATTGGGAGAAACCAGGCTCAGTTGGGGGGCCAGTTCTCCTCAGACCAGATAAAACCAGTAGTTCAATTCCAGGCTGCAGCAAAGTCACATTGTGCAGAAGAATCATCTGTTTCCTGTGGTCTTGTCCTGGTGGTCCTCTGAGACAAGGTCTTTACAGGGGATCTGTATCTGGGGCTCTAGTTGTCCTGGTCTCCGCTGTCTTTCAGGGCAGTAGCGGTCCTTTCTAGGTGCTGATCCACCATCTGGTCTGGATACGTACTGGATCCGGGTGACTGCAGTGACCCTCTGATCTGGATACAGACTGGATCTGGTGGCTACGGTGACCTCGGAAAAAGAGAGAAACAGACAAATATTAGCCTAGATGCCACTCTTCTAATGATGTAGCAAGTACACAGGGTGTTATGGAAGTGTTCCCGGTTCTGGTTTACCTAATTAATGCAGCCCAAATATTCTTTAACGAATTTGGATATTAAAAGCATATTAGTATGTTATGTGTAAGCCAGGGTCTTTAATCTAGATTTAAACTGCAAAGGTGTGTCTGCCTCCTGAACAATGTTAGGTAGGTTATTCCAGAGTTTAGGCGCCAAATAGGAAAAGGATCTGCCGCCTACAATTGATTTTGATATTCTAGGTATTATAAAATTTTGAGAACGTAGCAGACGTAGAGGATTATAATGTAAAAGGAGCTCATTCAAATACTGTGGTGCTAAACCATTCAGGGCTTTATAAATAATAAGCAATATTTTAAAATCTATACGATGTTTGATAGGGAGCCAGTGCATTGTTGACAGGACCGAGCTAATATGGTCATACTTCCTGTTTCTAGTAAGAACTCTTGCTGCTGCATTTTGGACTAGCTGTAGTTTGTTTACTAAGAATGCAGAACAAACACCCAATGAAGCATTACAATAATCTAACCTTGAGGTCATAAATGCATGGATTAACATTTCTGCATTTGACATTGAGAGCATAGGCCGTAATTAAGATATATTTTTGAGATGGAAAAATTCAGTTTTACAAATGCTAGAAACGTGGCTTTCTAAGGAAAGATTGCGATCAAATAGCACACCTAGGTTCCTAACTGATGACGAAGAATTAACAGAGCAACCATCAAGTCTTAGACAGTGTTCTAGGTTATTACAAGCAGAGTTTTTAGGTCCTATAATTAACACCTCTGTTTTTTTCAGAATTTAGCAGTAAGAAATTACTCATCATCCAGTTTTTTATATCGACTATGCATTCCACTAGTTTTTCAAATTGGTGTGTTTCACCGGGCCGCGAAGAAATATATAGCTGAGTATCATCAGCATAACAGTGAAAGCTAACACCATATTTCCTGATGATATCTCCCAAGGGTAACATATAAAGCGTGAAGAGTAGCGGCCCTAGTACTGAGCCTTGAGGTACTCCATACTGCACTTGTGATCGATATGATACAGTACATCTTCATTCACTGCTACGAACTGATGGTGGTCATATAAGTAGAATTTAAACCATGCTAATGCACTTCCATTAATGCCAACAAAGTGTTCAAGTCTATGCAAAAGAATGTTTTGGTCAATTGTGTCAAACGCAGCTCTAAGATCCAATAAAACTAATAGAGAGATACAACCACGATCAGATGACAAGAGCAGGTCATTTGTAACTCTAAGGAGAGCAGTCTCAGTACTATGATACGGTCTAAATCCTGACTGGAAATCCTCACATATACCATTTTTCTCTAAGGAGGAATATAATTGTGAGGATACCACCTTTTCTAGTATCTTGGACAAAAAAGGAGATTCCAGATTGGTCTATAATTAACTAGTTCTTTGGGGTCAAGTTGTGATTTTTTGATGAGAGGCTTAATAACAGCCAGTTTGAAGGTTTTGGGGACATATCCTTATGACAATGAGTAATTAATAATAGTCAGAGGTTATAGAGGATCTATAACTTCTGGAAGCACCTCTTTTAGGAGCTTAGATGGTATAGGGTCTAACATATATGTTGTTGGTTTAGATGATTTAACAAGTTTATACAATTCTTCCTCTCCTATAGTAGAGAATGAGTGGAACTGTTCCTCAGGGGGTCTATAGCACTATTCGGACGGGACTAGTTTTCTAAACTACGTTTGAGTTTCGATTCTTACCACCTGACGTCTGTGATTTTCATGTACCAATTCGGACGGGACTAACATCTCCGTGTTTATTACAGAGGTGGGAGGGTCTGATTTGTGCATCTGGGCGTCACAGAGATCACGCGCTCTGTGTGCGTGCATTGCATTCATTCAGAATGATTGCCTTAGTATTATTACACAATAAATGGCAAAACCATGTTAATGTGTGGTTCCTTTAGTTTAACTCGTTTTCATTTTTTTTTTTTTTTTTAATGTAATTAAAACATTATGTAACTGAGTATATAAATGAACGCGAGTAATCTTACCTGATGCTGATATTACAATAGCCGGTATTAACAGTTTACGCGATCTTGCTCTTGATTTTATTATTTGTATTATTTTTTTATTATAATTTATTTGCCGCTAAGCAAATATATCAAACATCCGCGCGGTAAGAGCATCTACGGTAATTCACGTTGGCCAAAACACACAAGGAAACGCGTTGTGAAATAAAATATCACCGGCAATCACAGACATTCGCATTCGGACAGGATTACTTTTCTCAGAGGATCACTGAGTTTGCTGAAAAACAGTAGGTAATTTGCTCTGGAATTATCACAGAGGTTGTGTGAGAAAAACACAGACATGGCAGATTCGGACGGGATTAAAATCACCAAGTACGTCTGTGAAACGCAGATTTCTCTAACGACCCCCTGTAAAACTAGTCCCGTCCGAATAGGGCTTAAAGTGCACTGTCTGATGCGATACTGTAGCTGACGGCTGAATGGTTGCAATTTTATCTCTAATAGTATCAATTTTAGAAGTAAAGTAGTTCACAAAGTCATTACTTCTGTGGTGTTGGGAAATGTCAACACTTGTTGAGGCTTTATTTTTCGTTAATTTTACCAATTTACTCATTATACCATGGTGTCAAACTGTTTTCCTTAACCTTCCTTAAGCGTAAAGGAGCAACTGTATTTAAAGTGCTAGAAAAGAGAGAGTCCATAGTTTGTGTTACATCATCAAGTTATTTTGAGGTTTTGGATATGCTAAGGAATTTGGATACATCAGGAAGATAACTAAAAAAGCAGTCTTTTTTGGTAGAAGTGATGGTTCTTCCATACTTGTAACAAGAAGTAGAATTTACAATTTTGGCTATATGAAGTTTGCACAAAACTAAATAATGATCTGAGATAGCATCACTTGGCTGCATAATTTCAACACTATCAACATCAATTCCATTTGATAGTATTAAATCTAGAGTATGATTTCGACAATAAGTAGGTCCTGT
Organism: Carassius auratus; assembly: GCF_003368295.1. Taxonomy (NCBI): domain Eukaryota; kingdom Metazoa; phylum Chordata; class Actinopteri; order Cypriniformes; family Cyprinidae; genus Carassius; species Carassius auratus. The sequence goes on along the minus strand of NW_020525127.1, from coordinate 54,507 downwards.
GACATGTTGTCTAACCCCAATATAGTTCAGAATGTCTATAAATGCTGATCCCAATGCATCTTTTTCATTATCAACATGGATATTAAAATCACCAACTATTAAAACTTTATCTGCAGCCAGAAATAACTCAGATGTAAAATCACCAAATTCTTTAATAAAGTCTTTATGGTGGCCTGTATACAGTAGCCAGTACAAACATAAAAGGGGGTTTATCATTAACATTTGTTTCTCTGGATAATGTTATATGAAGCACCATTTCTTCAAACGAGTTATACTTGAAGCCTGCCCTCTGAGAAATCCTGAGAACGTTGTTATAAATTGAAGCAACACCTCCCCCTTTGCGAAGTGTTTTCGTAGAAAGGGATCTGATATTCAATAAACCAAGCTTTATCATTTGTTTATCCATATTCTTCTGTTTTTTATTTGTTGAACCTCAATTAAATTGTTAATCTTAACTTGGTTTTGACGTTTTTTGTATTTTCTAGTTCGGGGAACAGACAAAGTCTCTATAGTGTGATATCTAGGTCGAAAGAGTCTCTATGTGCTGAGAATTAGTTGACCTCTGTGACGTGAGGCAGCTAGCAGACGGTTGGTTTAGCCAGTCTGTCTGCTTCCTGACCTTCAACACAATAATCTCAACACAGCTCATTAATAAACTAAGCCTGCTGGACCTAAATACCTCCCTCTGTAATTAGATCCTGGACTTTCTAACTGGTTTACTTCAGTCAGTCCATGTCAGCCACAACACCTAGAGCACTACCACACTGAGCACAGGTGCTCCACAAAGCTGTGTGCTCAGCCCACTGGTCTTCACACTGCTGACATTACAATAGTCCAGTCTCTGTCTTATCCGAATTTAAAAGGAGAAAATGATGGGTCATACAATCTTTAGATAATTTTGAAGTTTCATCTGGTCTCATTGAGATATATAGTTGAGTATCATCAGCATAACATGGAAACTAATCCTGTATTTTCTAATAATATTACCAAGGGGCAACATGTATATTGAAAATAGAAGAGGACCTAGGACAGATCCTTGTGGCACTCCATATTTTATTGGTGCTAAATGAGATGGCTCCCCATTTAAATAAAATTGTAGCGATCAGACAGGTAGGATCTAAACCAACTTAGAGTCTGCCCTTGAATACCTGAATAGTTTTGTAATAGATCTATGAGTATGTCAAAATCTATGGTGACAAATGCAGGATCAAGTAAAACTAGCAATGAGATGCAGCCTTTATCTGACGCCAGAAGCAAGTAATTTGTAATTTTAACAAGTGCAGTTTCTGTGCTATGGTGGGGCTTAAAACCTGACTGAAATTCTTCATAAATATTTATTTTATTTTATTTTATTTTATTTGCAGAAAGGCGCACAATTGAGCAGATACAAATTTTTCTAAAAATAAAAGCTCTTCCTGTCCTATAGTTGTAAAGCAATGCAGTTTATCTTTGGGTGCGATGGATGAAACTGAAGTATTAGACGCTGTAGAATTTTCATTTGTTATTGTATTTCTGATCTATTTTATCAGTGAATAAATTCATAACTATTAAACATTGATGGAATATTTGAATCAGACTGTCATATACACGACCACCATAGCACTGGGGAGGAACTCAATTACTTTATTTCCGGTTCATCACTAGAGGTCAAGTATGCATAGCAACGGTATTGTTTAGAACAACATGTGACATCTCCCCTTTTAAAGACATAACACAACTTATAACATTTTCAAAATATTACACAGCAGATATTATTTGTCAACATTACTAACTTGCATATGCTTATTCGCAAATTGCATTCTCACTGTACTTACAGTATTAATGCATAGTGCATACGATCCATCAAACCTGTTCAATAAACATAATAAACCAAAATATCTCTTAGCAAAATCGTAACCTCAGATCTTGCGTGAAGTTATAATATCTTTCAGACATTCAAACAGTTGGGTATAAAGGTAGCTTAACTGGTCTACAGTTACTAACTTGAGTATTAATCACAGTGTTAAGACTTGAACATATAACTACTAACACATTTGCTACATTTAAACTTTACGTTGGAGGGAAGGCAGTTTTCTTTTCCCCCGGTTGTAGTAGCATGCCATCTGTTGTTGTCGAGCCACCAACTCATCTCTGCCTGCTCTATAGGTTGAGGCATCAGTTTACATTAGGTTACAGGCAAGATAGACTTGAGACGGTGACCCATAAGCAATTGTGCTGGAGTGACTTGAAGTCCACTGATAGGGCTCTCTCGGAAATCAAGCAGGCAATTGTAAATGTCTTTGCCATCCTCTGCTGCTTTTCTCATCAGTTGTTTTATTGTTTGGACAAACCTCTCACTTTGTCCATTGGACTGTGGATAAGTGGGACTAGACGTCACCAGGTTAAAGTTCCAATCTGCGGCAAACTGACAAAAAACATGACTGGCATATGGCATATTGTCACTCACCAGCGTGTCCGGCAAAAAGGCACTTTAGCTTGTTGATGATTTTTTTTGCTGTCTTGGTTTTCAGACTCACCACTTCAGGGTTCTTAGAGAAGTAATCAACGACAAGTTGGTGATCTGTTCCATTAAAAGTGAATATGTCAGAGCCCAGCTTAGCCCATGGACGGTCTGGCACTTCATGTGGCAACATTGGCTCCTGGGTGTTGCTTCTTTGAAATTTTGCACATACACTACAACGAGCAATTGCAATTGAATGTCCCTAGACATCCCTGGCCAATACATAATAGCTCTTGCTCTGTTTTTGCACTTCTCAATGCCTATATGAGTGTCATGTAAGGCAGATATGATCTCCTGTCGCAAAGATTCTGGAATTACTACTCTGTCTCCTACAAAAACAAGTCCATGCTTGCTATATACTTCACCTCTCACCTGCCAAAAGTGTTGTGCTAGGGGATTTACGCTTGCCTTGTGAGACGGCCAACCTTTCTGACTCACTGATCTTACTGCCTGGAGAGTCGGATCACTGGCTGATGCTTGCTGAATCTTCTCAATTCTCTGACTAATCATTGGAAGTACTTCAGTGATGCTGTGTACCCGTAGCTGTTGTGCGTCCTCTATGTTGTCAGATGGAACATCGCAGGTTTGATACACTCGGCTTAAAGTATCCTCAATGTACATATGTTTTCCAGGGTGGTACTTCACATCTATGTTGAATTTTAACTGACGTAACGGCATTTGCTGGAGCCTTGGTGAAGCCTTGTGCAGTGGTTTTTTGGTGATCATTTCGAGCGGGCAGTGGTCGGACTGTACTGACACAGGTCTACAATATACTTACTAGTTGAACTTTTCAGTTGCAAAACAGATCGCCTGCAACTCTTTCTCAATTTGAGAGTAATTTTGTTCTGCTTTGGTCAGAGAACGAGATGCATATGCAATGGGATGATTATCCTGCAGCAAACAGGCTCCTAAACCTGTGAATGACACGTCACATTGTATCACATTGTCTTTGGTTATGTCAATAAACTTAAGCACTGGCTTACTGCTGATAAGTGTCTTCAACGTCTTGAGAGCTGCTGCATACTGCGGTTCCCACGTCCATGCGGTGTCTTTTTTGAGTAGGCTCCATAATGACATTGTCGTTGTGGACAGATTAGGTATAAACTGTGACAAGTAATTGATCATGCCCATGATCCTTAGCAGATCCTCTCTTGACGTTGGGTCATTTAGTTCGTATTTAGTTCGCTGCATCACCTCATGTAATATTTTGTCATGTTGTTTCTCATCTAATGAGGCTACAATCGAATCATCTGCTATAATATGCACATCTGGGATGTCCCCGAAAACCATCTGGTTTCTCCGCTGCAAACTTCGCTTCCGCTTGATATTCCAAATGGTATACGCTGAAAGGAATACCTCCCAAAGGGAGTATTGAATGTGCACAGGTCAGCACTGGTTTCAGAGAGTGGAACTTGCCAGTACGAACTTGTCTGATCAAGCACAGTAAATACTGTTTTCCCTGACATCTGGCTGATCACATCAGATCTGGTTGGGATCATGAAGTGTCCTCTTCTAATGGCCCAATTCAGATCTTTAGGGTCAAGGCATAAAACAAGTGACCCATCTTTCTTTTCCACTACAACAAGACTATTGACCCAATCTGTAGGTTTCGAGGTTTTACGGATAACGCCAGCTGCTTCCATTTAATGAAGCTTTTCTTTAAGACGAATATGGAGACTCAGAGGCACTCTGCATGGAGGGTGAATTACTGGCGTCACATTGGGCTTCAATCTAATGTCACATGGTTCTGTGAATTTTCCTAGATCGCTAAACACATCAGGGTACTGAGCAATCAGATCTTCTTGAGTTAGTGATTTTTCAATGTTGTCCATTCTTTGACTGAGTTGTAGACCAGAGCATGCTTGACGACCTAAAATGATTGGTCCATCTTCAGTAGTGAGGAAAAGGTTTTAGCTTGCTTGAGCACCCTTGAACGTAACACATTTTAAATTAACTTTTCCTATATGCTCTATGCTGTGCTTTCCATATCCTGACAGTCTAGCTGTAGACTTGTAAACAGGGATGCTGGTGTATCCTGTTAGCTGTTTAAACTGTGACAGTGGCATACAGTTTGTATCTGCTCCTGTATCTAGCTTCATTTCTATCTTGTCCTCATTAACCATTACCTCTTCATACCAGCAGGAGTCACTGATATCATGTGACATTTTCAAAATCAGACTCCACTGTGTGTACATTTGATGCTCCACGACCACGACCTCTGCTCCGATAGCTTGACATTCTGGCTTGACATTGATCTGCAAAATGGTTTAATTTCTTACAGCGACGACACTCCTTGCCATTTGCAGGGCAGTTGCGAGGTTGATGCATTGTGCCGCATCTGCTACATGCATTGGACGTGTGCTGTGTTGCTTGAGCAGTAGCTCCACTCTGCGGGTGGTTACTAGCTTGCGCTGACTGTGTGCGCTGTTTTCCTCGTCCTTAATACCGTCTACGGTCTCTGCCTCGCGTGTAAGAGTTTAAGAGTGTGAACTGACTGGTCCGGGGTTTGCGACGACTTGCCTTGTATCATATCCAGTTCCCTCTTAGCGCTCTCAAACGTGCGCATTCAATGTGTCAGTACTCCAAGGGATGTATTGCTGTCATTACCCATTACTTTAATTTTCATTGCCAGATCTTTTATGGAGAAAAATAATTTGTCTCATAGCGTGGTCTCTAAATCAGTAAACTGACAGTTACTTGCCATCTCCTGAGATCATTCACGAATGCTTCTAGACCCTGTCCTTCAGGCCTCTGGTATGCCAAAAACTTTGCACAGAGAGCCATCACTGGATTTCTTGTGTTGGAATACTGCTCGAATTTTCTGAGAATCATATCAAAATCATTGCGATCTTCCTCTATCCTCTATCATCTTCAGCTTACTGTACCCATCTAAAGTTACTGTATATATCATATCCTCTCTCTCCTAGTATCGTGAGCAAAATAGCAACCTTTTTCGCTGAAGATGCTTCACTGTTTCCCGATGCTGTGAGGAACAGGGCGAAACGTTGCTGCCACTTTTTCCACGCAACGTTCACATTAGGACAGTCAAAATCAAACGGTTCAGGTGGCTTATAGTGTAGAACATCCATTGTAAAATTTTAATCCGTTGATTAATGTCAAAATCCTTTTGTATTCAATCAATCAATCAATCAATCACCTTTATTTATATAGTGCTTTAAACAAAATACATTGTGTCAAAGCACTGAACAACATTCATTTGGAAAACAGTGTCTCAATAATGCAAAATGATAGTTAAAGGCAGTTCATCATTGAATTCAGTTATGTCATCTCTGTTCAGTTTAAATAGTATCTGTTTTTATTTGCAATCAAGTCAATGATATCGCTGTAGATGAAGGGATCCCAACTAAGCAAGCCAGAGGCGACAGCGGCAAGGAACCGAAACTCCATCGGTGACAGAATGGAGAATAAAACCTTGGGAGAAACCAGGCTCAGTTGGGGGGCCAGTTCTCCTCTGACCAGACGAAACCAGTAGTTCAATTCCAGGCTGCAGCAAAGTCAGATTGTGCAGAAGAATCATCTGTTTCCTGTGGTCTTGTCCTGGTGGTCATCTGAGACAAGGTCTTTACAGGGGATCTGTATCTGGGGCTCTAGTTGTCCTGGTCTCCGCTGTCTGTCAGGGCAGTAGAGGTCCTTTCTAGGTGCTGATCCACCATCTGGTCTGGATACGTACTGGATCCTGGCGACTGCAGTGACCCTCTGATCTGGACACAGACTGGATCTGGTGGCCACGGTGACCTCGGAACAAGAGAAGAACAGACAAATATTAGCGTAGATGCCATTCTTCTAATGATGTAGAAGGTACATGTTATGTGAAGTGTTTCCGGTTCCGGTTTACCTAATTAATGCAGCCTAAAAATCCTTTAACGGATTTGGATATTAAAAGCATATTAGTATGTTATGTGTATGCCAGGTTAAAGAGATGGGTCTTTAATCTAGATTTAAACTGCAAGAGTGTGTCTGCCTCCCGAACAATGTTAGGTAGGTTATTCCAGAGTTTAGGCGCCAAATAGGAAAAGGATCTGCCGCCCGCAGTTGATTTTGATATTCTAGGTATTATCAAATTGCCTGAGTTTTGAGAACGTAGCAGACGTAGAGGAGTATAATGTAAAAGGAGCTCATTCAAATACTGAGGTGCTAAACCATTCAGGGCTTTATAAGTAATAAGCAATATTTTAAAATCTATACGATGTTTGATAGGGAGCCAGTGCAGTGTGGACAGGACCGGGCTAATATGGTCATACTTCCTGGTTCTAGTAAGAACTCTTGCTGCTGCATTTTGGACTAGCTGTAGTTTGTTTACCAAGCGTGCAGAACAACCACCCAATAAAGCATTAAAATAGTCTAACCTTGAAGTCATAAATGCATGGATTAACATTTCTGGATTTGACATTGAGAGCATAGGCCGTAATTTAGATATATTTTTGAGGTGGAAAAATGCAGTTTTACAAATGCTAGAAACGTGGCTTTCTAAGGAAAGATTGCGATCAAATAGCACACCTAGGTTCCTAACTGATGACGAAGAATTGACAGAGCAACCATCAAGTCTTAGACAGTGTTCTAGGTTATTACAAGCAGAGTTTTTATGCCCTATGATTAACACCTCTGTGTTTTCTGAATTTAGCAGTAAGAAATTACTCGTCATCCAATTTTTTATATCGACTATGCATTCCATTAGTTTTTCAAATTGGTGTGTTTCACCGGGCTGCGAGGAAATATAGAGCTGCGTATCATCAGCATAACAGTCAAAGCTAACACCACGTTTCCTGATGATATCTCCCAAGGGTAACATATAAAGCGTGAAGAGTAGCGGCCCTAGTACTGAGCCTTGAGGTACTCCATACTGCACTTGTGATCGATATGATACATCTTCATTCACTGCTACGAACTGATGGCGGTCATATAAGTACGATTTAAACCATGCTAATGCACTTCCACTGATGCCAAAAAAGTGTTCAAGTCTATGCAAAAGAATGTTGTGGTCAATTGTGTCAAACGCAGCTCTAAGATCCAATAAAACTAATAGAGAGATACACCCACGATCAGATGATAAGAGCAGATCATTTGTAACTCTAAGGAGAGCAGTTTCAGTACTATGATACGGTCTAAATCCTGACTGGAAATCCTCACATATACCATTTTTCTCTAAGAAGGAATATAATTGTGAGGATACCACCTTTTCTAGTATCTTGGACAGAAAAGGGAGATTCGAGATTGGTCTATAATTAACAAGTTCTCTGGGGTCAAGTTGTGTTTTTTTTATGAGAGGCTTAATAACAGCCAGTTTGAAGGTTTTGGGGACATATCCTAATGACAATGAGGAATTAATAATAGTCAGAAGATGACCTATGACTTCTGGAAGCACCTCTTTTAAGAGCTTAGATGGTATAGGGTCTAACATACATGTTGTTGGTTTGGATGATTTAACAAGTTTATACAATTCTTCCTCTCCTATAGTAGACTTACTTCTGTTCTGACACCATGTCATATACACGACCACCATAGCACTGGGGAGGAACTCAATTACTTTATTTTCGGTTCAGCATTAGAGGTCAAGTATGCATTGTAGCTAAACCCCAGCCAGACAACGGTGAAGCGTACTGATATTTCAAAAAGCCTTTTATTTTCTTACACCCTTTTCTTCTTGAAACACCGTAAGAGCTACAGGACAGATAAATAACATAAATTAGCTCTTACGAACACAAACATTAGCCGAAGGCCACATTACAAAGTATATTATATATATAACAGTATATAACAACTTCACAAATAGCCATTTATAAAACATGACAAGTGATACACATTTAAACACTTCTTCAAGACGAATAAATTAACCTGCATATTAATGCACAGAAACATTAAACACACTAAACAATACCTTGTTCCCATTCAAGCTAGGTGCTTAATTATCCGCTCCTTTCCTTAATGATTTCAGAGCATTTCAGAGCGACATGAGATTATTTCCTCCTTTCTTCCGTATGTGCGTCTCATTAACCAGTCCCGCCTTTCTAGACGCAAAATTAGCGTTCCACTATAGAGGCGGAAATAAAGGGCTCATTACATAAACAGAGGAGACTAATAAAATAAAGTTCAAAAGAAATTATTACTTATATACTCTTTCCTTAGAGTTAGTTACACTCCCACCAATCATGAGTGAATAATGGGATGGTACACAGACCACCTTAGGCACGAATGATTTTAACTAAAAATTGCCTTCCCTGAGCCCATATAAGAACAAAGACAACTTATGCTAATGTTGGAAAGTTATCTAAAACTATATAATATTTTGTACTATGGAGGGAAGGAGCAGATTTAATTAGTCTCCAACAGCAGAACAAGCTTCTGGACTGGGCGCTCAACTTCGGACACCTTGTGAAGACGTTCACCTTTCTTGCCAAGCTTACGGTCACCAAGTTGGATTTTAACTCTCCGAACAAGTCCATCTTTGTCAGTAGTGGTTTCTGAAACCCTACCCAATCTCCACTTGTTCCTGTGCACATCCTTTCCTTTCATGATTACAATATCTCCAACTTGTAAATTTCTTCTTGGAGCATGCCAGCACTGTCTGAGAGCAATGTTGGCAAGGTATTCCTTTCGCCATCGACTCCAAAACTGTTCTGCAAGATATTGAACATGCCTCTACCTTTTCTTGCCATACACATCTTCTCTGACGAATTCACCAGGAGGAGGCAAGGCCTGAACCGATTTCATTGTCAGAAGATGATTAAGGGTGAGTGGTTCGAGGCTATTGGGGTCACTGAGATTGTCAACAGTCAAAGGACGACTATTGACTATAGCCATTGCCTCATAGAAAAAGGCCCGTAGTGAAGCATCATTTAATCTACCAGAGGAAAGGGCAAGAGTGGACCTTAGAACGCTTCTCACTGTCCTTATTTGTCTTTCCCACACTCCTCCGGCATGGCTAGAATGGGGTGCGTTCATGCTGAAGTCGCACTGCTTCTCTGCAAGAAATACAGCCAGACGGTCTGCATCGACTTCCTTTAGAGCTTCTCTAAACTCATTTTTGGCTCCTACGAAGTTGCTTCCTTGATCAGATTTGATCTGACGAACAGTACCACGTATGGCAATGAAACATCGAAGGCCATTTATGAAAGCATCTGTCGACATGTCTTCAAGAATCTCAATATGAACAGCACGGGAACTAAGGCAAGTAAAAAGAAGACCGTAGCTCTTGTTCTCTTTTCCTCCCTGCTTTGTAAGGAATGGCCCGAAGCAGTCCATGCTGCAGAAAGTGAAGGGGGGTGATGGCTCCAACCGATCAATGGGTAGATCGGCCATCCTTTGCTCTTCCATAGGTCTGCGTTGCAGTCTACAGATGACACATTGACGAATGTTGGATGCAACCCCCCGATTGATTCCTATAATCCAGTAGCCGCTGCACCTTATTTCATTAATGGTAAGACCTTTACATTGATGTTTCATCTTCTCGTGATGATAAGCATCTCGTGATGATCTTTGGGAATGATTGCAGGGTGCTTAATGAAGTTAGGAAGAGAGGAATTGCACAGCCTCCCTCCCACCCTGAGGACACCGTCGTCATGGAGAAAAGCATCAAGAGCATGTAACTGATTGTGATGTGTTAGAGGGATCCCTTTGCTCAGCTGTTTCAACTCTTCATGATACACATTTTTTTCTGCAGATGTTTGATTAAGAAATGTTCTGCGTCTTCTCGTTCTGTTACAGAGGTGAGACAGTTTGATCTGTTCTTGCTTATGTGCCTGAGAATGCGTGCAACTGCTCGCGTAGCTAGCGACCATGATGAGAACTTAGACAAGCGATTAATGAGACTCACGCATTCAGTGGTTTTGGTACTGAGCGCTAGAACACTCCTGACCTCTGGATCTCCGACGGTTAACTCTGATATTTCATCTGTAGCCAACTTTATTTCCTTGTTCCATAGGAACTTGGGTCCAGTGAGCCAGGTAGACGACAAAAGCTCGCTGGCAGTTAATCCTCGAGAAGCATGGTCAGCAGGATTCTCGCTTGTTGGGACATATCTCCACTGTTGTGGGGCTGAGCTGAGCTGAATCTTCTGAACCCGGTTAGCCACAAATGTGTGAAATCGTCGTGCTTTGTTTCTTATATAACCTGAGACCACTTTAGAGTCTGTCCAGAAGAACTCTTCTGCATTTATACATCCCAATTCCCCCTTAAGCATGTTGCTTATCTTCACGGAAACAACTGCTGCTGTCAATTCTAATCTTGGGATGGTTGTGACCTTGGTTGGAGAGACACGTGATTTTCCTACAACTAAGGCACAATGAATATCACCCTCTTCATTTTGGAGTCGCAGGTATGAACACTGGCCGTAACCCTTCACACTGGCATCAGAGAAATGATGCAGCTCTGTCTTTGAGATCCTTCCAAATCCAGCAAGTGAATAGGTACGGGATATGGTGAAATTATCCAAATGGGCTAGATCACTTCTCCATTGTTCCCATTTTGGGCGAAGCTCGTCAGTGAGGGGATCGTCCCGTTAAGACTGACGTTAAGCCTAAAGCGGTCAGATTCCACATCCCATTGAATCCCGAGAGCTCTCTCAAGTGGCAAATCATCAAATGCGAGATCCATATCCTTCACGTTGATTGCTCGTTCGGAGGGTGGTATACTCTCTAATACCTTTCTGTCATTAGACACAAACATATGTAGTCGGAGACCACCCATGGCGCAGAGTTCATAAGCTTCCCTGGCAAGCTGAATAGCATATTCAGTGTTTTCAACACTTGTGAGCCCATCATCTACATAAAAGTCCCTCATAACAAATCTCGAGCCTTGAGTGTAGATGTCGCGATTCTCTTTAGCTAGGTGTTTCATCCCATAGTTGGCACACCCCGGAGAGGAAGCTGCACCGAACAGATGCACTTTCATGCGAAACTCGCTGGGCTGTGAGTTAAAATCTCCTTGCTTCCACCAAAGAAAGCGCAGGAAGTTGCGATCAGCTTCGACCACATGAAACTGATGGAACATCTTTTGAATGTCGCACATCAATGCAATGGGGTGCTGTCGGAAATGGATGAGAACTCCACTTAAGTTGTTCAACATGTCAGGCCCAGAGAGGAGGTGATCATTCAAGCTTGTTCCTTTGTATCTGGCCGAGCAATCGAACACTACACGAAGTTTATCTGGCTTCTTTGCATGATGCACGCCATGATGGGGAATGTACCATCTCTCTCCTTCACTCCCACCGTCCTTGACCTGCTCAGCATCTCCGTTTCCGATGACTTCCTCCATGAACTCAACATAAAGCTTCTTAAACCTTTCATCCCGTTGCAATTTCCTTTTAAGGTGAAGGAGGCGTGTCATAGTGGAGCCTTTGTTGTCAGGCAAGCTGGGTCTGGCTTTAAAGGGCAGAGGCATCTCATAATGGCCATGTATATTTTTCCTTATTCCCTCATCCAGTATGTTGAGGAATGTGATGTCATCTTGTGACACAATTTTGCTGTCGTCACTTCCATCTTTGAAGTCAGACTCTTAAGACGTGAATAGCTCTTGAGCAGTTGTAGCCGATCAAAAGACCTACTACACAGACCTTCAGTGGTTGGATTTCATCCACTTTTTCTGCAAGATGACTCCATTGTTTAGCCGTCTCACAGGTGGGAATGTGAGAACGGTTAACAGGTATGCAGTCCTTTGTATAGGCGACCGGAAGATCGACTTGAACTGCGGAACTGTATCCTCTAACACGAAGTCCAGAAACACCTTCGCTTGTGAGCACTGTATTCCTACCACTCATAGTCGTCAACTTCAATTTCACTGGATACTTCAGCATTAAGACCATCACTCACTTCTTGGTCAATAAACGTAGTGTCGCTTTGAGTGTCAAGTAGTGCATACACAAGTTTCTCAGTCGTTGGATCATTTTTAGATGAAACCCAGACTGGTATCACCATTGATGTGTTAGATGAGCCTTCACCTGCTACACTGAGTTATGTTGCAGCAGCACCTCGATTTGTCTCTGGTTCTAATGTAGACTTTTCTCTTTTATAGTTGTCATCATGCAAAACTGTAGGATGCATTCCCTTACAGTGGTCACAAAAATGACGATGAAGACAGTTTCTCACACTGTGGCCAGGTCTCAGGCATCCGCAGCAGAGTTTCTTCTCCTTTATGTAGTTGCGTCGCTCAACCAACGCCATCTCAGTGACCTTAGAGAATGCATGAAGCTGGTGTTTATTATCTTGACAAAGTATGCATGAAGCCTTCCTCTGTACTGACTTGTGGTTTTCATTGTCAGTGACTGTTTCAGTGATAAGAACACTAGCCTTGTTTTTCTTCACGTCTCTGAGATTTTTCTTCTCAGTCTCAGTGATAGAATCTGATGAACGAAGGGCATGAAAGGAAGTAATGGGATTGCAAGCAATCTCAGCTTCGTTTGACGTGAATCTAGCAAACTCCTTGAAACTTGGGAATTCTTGATTTTCATTTAGGCTTTGCGTGACTTGTCGGTTCCAACTTAGAGCTGCCCAGTCTGGTAATTTGTGAACGAGCTTCCGATTCTCCTCCCAGTCATTTAATATGTCGAGACCCTTGACATAAGGGATGGCATCTTGACACGCATTCAGAAAATCTGAGAAGCGTCTCAGTCCTTCAGCATCCTTTGATTGAATTCTCGGCCAGTTGGTGAGCTTTTCTCTGAATGCTCTCTGAATGGTGAATGACTGGCCAAAGTGATGATTTAGTTTGTCCCATGCATCTTGGTATGCTTCATTGTCATTTCGGTAGAAGTTGCCATCTAAAACCTGCCGTGCTGGACCACCAACATATTTTTTCAAATAGTATAGTTTTTAAGCTTTTGTGATTGCCCTTTGGTCAATGAGTGAGATGAATGCTGACTTCCATTCAATGAATTGTATGGGATCGCCATTAAAGACAAAAGGCTCAGGAACAGGAAGCCTATTTAAGGCTATGTTGTCTTGAAGGATCTGAGCGAGAGAGGGAATGTCTGTGCAACGGGGCAATGAATCTTGAGAGAGAGGCACCGTAGATCCAGGCATATTCTTTACTTCCATGTTCCTTTCTTTTTTAACATAGGTAGTATCCTTGTGTTCCGTCTCCTTTTCATAAATCTTCAACTTGGCTTGAGCTGCCCGTATCTCTTTTTCTGCCTGAAATCGCTCCAACTCACGCCTTCGTTCCTCTAGAGCCTTGCGTTGTTGTTCCTCTAACTCTCTTATGGATTCTTTTTGCCTTTCTTCCTCTAGCAGCATCTGATAATTTGCTTCTTTCACTGCTAGTTCAGCTGCTGCATCCGCACGTTTTGCTGTCATGACTGAAGTTGTGGAGTAATGATCAGACTTACGGTCTGCGTTCAGAGCGTCTTGGACCTTCAAGAGCATTATCATCCTTGTTAAGCTTGCCTTGGAGATCAGTTGAACTTTGTTGTTTAGCTTCATTTGTTTCCTTCAGACATGGTCTCTCTGATGAGTCTACCATTATGTGGACTTCACCTTGTAAATCTTCATGCTGATAACCAGCCATCTGCTCCTCCAACTCTGTCTCATTACCTGACTCTGACATTATCACCTTAGATTGTTAAACTCTAATGGCAGAAGAAGACCCTTTAGCAGAAATAATAAAGCCCTCGTTATGAACTGAATAAACATAAAATATCAGAACATCAGTTTAAAGTGGCTAGCACATATGCATTTACATACAGACACTCAAATAACTCTAATAACTGTCAGTGTAAATAACACAATAAACAAAGTTATCAAAGTTCTTAAATCCAAAAAACAAGAAATGAAAATGTGAAATCCTCAAAAAACAGTTAAATAAATGGATAAATGCCAAGTCCAAAAATCAAAATAAAAAGTCAATGGGTCTCATTCATGAAACATTTGTAAATATACGAGTAAATATCTGAGTGATTTGCGCGTAAAGAGAACTTCCTGAAAACTCTTCTCCTGATTCACAAAAACTTCGTAAACGTCAGATGTGATAGTGAAATGTGTGTGTGTGTTAATGAATTCCAATCAGTCGTAAATGGGATGCGCGTGTACGCTCACTCTCAATTACCATAAATCCCTCCCATTAAATCCGACTGACAACTATATATGAGCATCATATTATGACACCAAACAAAGGATTTCAACATGTCTTCTCAAAAGCGACTGAAAAACAAACATTTCTCAGCTGCAGAAATTGAAGTTTTATTATCAGAAGTTCATTCAAAACGCCATTTAATTTTCAAGCGTACATAGTGCCGTATCAGGTCCTAAAAAAGGAAGTTTGGCAGCATATTACAGATCCTATTACTGGCTCTCATAATAAAAGTTAAAAGAAAAAACATATGTAATTAATATATATAATATTTTTTCAAAATGCTGTGTAAATATGTACCCGATTAAGGTGAATTAAAATGCAGCCGTATTAATGAGCAAAACGTTCAGACGTTAAATGCACTATTTACGCGTGGCTGGGAGCAGGTGTAGATTTCACCTTTTTTTAGGTTTTAATGAATCCGAAAATTTACGCCAAAACCACTTTACACGCGATTTATTATGCAGTATTATAGACTGTATTAGTGATTTAATACTCACAGACCTGCATCAATGTCCGTAAATGAGGCTGTACTTGACCATTGCATCGAATCCGTGAGACCACTGTCAAACATAGATCAGGCACGAGGCTTGAAGATGCAGCTTGATGAGTCCATGCTGACACGATGTAGCAGAAACTGTAGCCGGCACCGTGAAGACCCTCCGTAGCCCGTCGTAGACAACACGTCGTCAGTATCGATGCGGGTGAAGCTCTTACTGTAGCTAAACCCCAGCCAGACAACGGTGAAGCATACTGATATTTCAAAAAGCCTTTTATTTTCTTACACCCTTTTCTTCTTGAAACACCATAAGAGCTACAGGACAGATAAATAACATAAATTAGCTCTTACGAACACAAACATTAGCCGAAGGCCACATTAAACAGTATATTATATATATAACAATATATAACAACTTCACAAATAGCCATTTATAAAACCCTTTTTATGACGTTATCTTAGTCAGTATTAAAAATGCAGAAAAGCTTATGTTAACATAACTTCACATGACAAGTGATACACATTTAAACACTTCTCCAAGACGAATAAATTAACCTGCATATTAATGCACAGAAACATTAAACACACTAAACAATACCTTGATCCCGTTCCAGCTAGGTGCTTAATTATCCGCTCCTTTCCTTAACGATTTCAGAGCGTTTCAGAGCGACATGAGATTATTTCCTCCTTTCTTAAGTGCGTGCGTCTCATTAACCAGTCCCGCCTTTCTAGACGCGAAATTAGCGTTCCACTATAGAGGCGGAAATAAAGGGCTCATTACATTAACAGAGGAGACTAATAAAATAAAGTTCAAAAGAAATTATTACTTATATACTCTTTCCTTAGAGTTAGTTACATGCATAGCCCTGAGTAGCATCGACATCCAAACTATAGAATCTGACAAATGCAAAGAGCACATACTGGACACAGTAAGTGAAGACTTTTCTGCCCCGGTGTTGTAAATGGCGGAGGACAGACGTCTTTGGAAATGAGTAGGATGGACATCCAAACTATAGAACCTGACAAATGTGTGCGGAAAGGACCAACCTGCCGCATCACACACTTGCTGCTAGGGCGCACCTCTTGCTCAAACCATTGAAGATGCAACCCAACTGGTTGAATGGGCACTAAATCCTAGAGGCGAAGTTTGACAACGTGCCTCATAGGCTAGGGCAATAGCAACCCTCACCCAATGTGAAACTGTTTGCCTGGTGGCAGCCGCCCTCCTGACTGCGACCCCCACGGCATATGAAAAGCTGCTCTGACTTACGCCACTGGCTGGTGTGGTGGAAGTAAATCTGAAGAGCACATACTGGACACAGTAAGTGAAGACTTTTCTGCCCCGGTGTTGTAAATGGCGGAGGACAGAAGTCTTTGGAAATGAGTAGGATGGACATCCAAACTATAGAACCTGACAAATGTGTGTGGAGAGGACCAACCTGCTGCATCACACACTTGAGCAGGAGCATCCCTCACCAAATGTGAAACTGTTCGCCTGGAGGCAACTGCCCTTCACCACAACACCCAAGGTTGCGGCCCCCATGGCATATGAAAAGCTGCTCTCACTTATGCCACTGGCTAGTGCGGTGGACGTAAGTCAGAAGAGCACGTACTGGATACAGTAAGGAACATTTGGAAGATAATTAGGGTGAGGATGCAAAATAGCTTTGACTTGCCTAGGGGCAAATTCAGAACAGGATGGCAGGACTGACAAAGCCTGTAAATCCTGAATTCTCCTTAGAGAGGTAATTGCCATAAGAAAAAACATCTTTAGAGTCAGAAGCCTGGCAAGCGCTGATTGTAATGGTTCAAAAGGGGTGCCAGCCCCTCGAGCACTACGGCTAAATACCCTGAAGGGGCCGTAGCTCTAGTGGGTGCCTTAACCTCTGAGCCCCATGAATGAAGCGGGCGACTAGAGGGTGCTTCCCCATAGAAACCCAGTCAATCAAAACATGGCAAGCCAAACTAGCAAACTAGCTGCCATGTAAGTTCTGAGAGTACTAGGGCATGTGCCTGAGGACAATTTCTCTTGCAGGAACTTGAGTACTGAAACAATTTGGCAGTGAGCTGGGTCTGCATGGTGTGTCATGCACCATCCCTCAAAAACACTCCATATGAGGGCATAAGTTCTTCTAGTGGAGAGAGTCCTAGCACTTAGAATAGTCTCTATTACTGTGGCTGGAAGGCCAGCATCTCTAGTTGGTCCCCCTCAGGGGCCAGACGTGAAGGTTCCAGAGCTCAGGCCGGGGAAGAAGTACTGTCCCCTGTGCCTGAGAAAAGATCTCTCCTGACTGGACCACCCCTGTGGTCTTGTCCTGTGCCCGAAGCAGAACCTGGTTCGCTAACTCGTTTGAGCGGCGTGACTGCAGTCCGCCCTGGCGATTTATGTAAGAGACTACAGATGTGTTGTCCACCCGCACTAGGACATGGCAGCCTCTCAACTGCTGGGGTATTTCAGGGTCAGAAATACAGTCTTCATTTCGAGGCAATTGATGTGCCAATTGGAGAAGATGACCTCTCCAGATCCCTTGGGCTGGACAGCCAACTAATGCCGCTCCCCAGCCCATGAGGGAAGCGTCTGTCATTAGCATCTTGCAATGACAACACGGACCTAGAGTGGGACCCAAAGTCAGAAACCAGGGTCTGAACCACATAGATAGGGTACGAAGCCCCTGGCGCGTAACCCTTAATTGCCACTGAAAAGATTCTCCTATTTCTTTACTCTGCATCTGAGTCCTCTGTCCAGCGCGCACCCGTGACAGAATCTACTGACCAAGGATGGATTCAGCAGAGGAAACGGAGCTGCACCGAGCTCTTCAGCAGCAGGGCTCTCTTCTGGGTCGACAGCAGGAGGAAATTGCAGCTTCTCGTCGCGCCTACTCGGAGATCGCTCTCCGGCTCAACCGGCTAGCCGAACGGCTTGACCAGCTGCAGGCCAGCCACTCAGCTGCCCCGTCTGTTCCGGATTCCCCGTCTGTCCCACCTGCTCCTCGCCACACGGAACCGCGACTAAATCCACCCGCTCCATACTCGGGTGAGCCCAACTCATGTCGATCATTTCTGTCCCAGTCTTCGCTGACTTTCACTCTCCAGCCTTCCTGTTTCCCCACGGAGCAATCCCGGGTGGCGTTCGTCATCACTCTCCTGGTTGGTCAAGCGAGTTAGTGGGGAACGGCTATGTGGGACAGCAAACATGACTGTTGTGCGTCGTTTGAGGCATTCTCGAGGGAGCTGCGCAAGGTTTTTGACCACTCGGCACGCGGTATTGAGGCAGCACGAGCATTGTCGCTGCTTCAGCAGAGAGAGCAGTCAGTGTCCGGTTACTCTATTCAGTTCCGCACGCTCGCCGCGTCCTGCGGCTGGAATGAGAAGGCTCCCTGGGATCACTTCCTCCACGGCCTGGCTGAGCAGGTGAAGGATGAGATCTATTCACTAGAGCTGCCCCCTGGCTTGGATGGGCTTATCGATCTCGCCATTCGGGTCGATGACCGGATTACTCTCCGTTCTCGGCACCGTAGAGAGGGGATTCCCCACGATGTCTCAACGCCGCATCCTCCCGGAGGAGGAGCCCATGCAGATTGGGAGAGCACGGCTGACAATAGGAGAGCGACGCCATCGCTTGGATAATCAGCTCTGTCTGTACTGCGGTGAGGCGGGTCACGTGGTAGCGGCGTGCCCTGTGGCAGGGCGACGCTTTTCAAGCAAGGGAGAGCGCATAGTGAGCATCACTACAACTCGACTGCCACCTGGTTGCCGTTCAGAGTTCCAAGCTTCAGTACAGTTTGGGGGAGCTGTTTTCCAGGTTTCAGCATTGATTGACTCTGGAGCGGAGGGCGGCTTCATGGATTCCAGACTGGCAACTCGTCTGGGGATTTCGGCTGTAGCACTTGCCGAACCGATTTCTACCAGGACACTTTGTGGCACCCATCTCACTAATATCACTCACACCACTCAGTTTGTCACATTAACCTTGTCTGGTAATCATGCTGAGAAGATTAGATTTCACCTCATTCACTCGCCCACCGCTCCAGTGGTGTTGGGTCACACCTGGTTGGTTAAACATAACCCTCATATTGATTGGGCCCGTAGTTCTATTTTGGCTTGAAGCCCTTTCTGTTTAGCTCAGTGTTTGGCTGCTGCTTTTCCCCCTGTCTTGTCTCATTCTGTGTTGCAGGAGGAGCTGACTAACTCGGTGGATGTACCGGAGGCTTACCATGATTTGAGATCGGTTTTCAGTAGGTCCCGAGCTTCATCTCTGCCTCCACACCGCCCGTACGACTGTGTGATTGACCTGGTTCCTGGCACTTCTCCACCTAGGGGGCGCCTTTACTCTCTGTCGGGTCTGGAGCGGGAGGCCATGGAGAGGTATATACATGATTCTCTGGTAGCAGGCATTATCCGTCCCTCATCCTCTCCAGTCTTGCAATATCCATGCTTGCATAGTCTCTGGGTCTGAATCCAGCTCAAACTGATATGTCAATATTGATTCAATTCTTAACTATACTGGAGCAGATGGAACTTGCTGCTTTGGCTGTACTAAAACAACTTGCTTACTGCATACTGCTTACTGCCCAGTACACAGTGTATACTGCCTACTATTTTTAAAGAATATTGTGTGAAACAGTATACAATAAGCAATAAATGTTTCAGAGTAGTATGCTAAAGTGTTGTCACATGACAAAACATTGATTCAGCACAGCTGCTGAATTAATGTTACATCACAAATAAATGTACTAATGTGTTTTTCTAAAAGGCTTGTTAGTTAAGGATTCATACTAGTAAAGGATGCTATATTGCCCAATTGAACTAATTTCAGAAATTAATGGACTTGACATACTGAACAGAACTAATAATAATTTTGTAAATATTGATTAGGTGGCAGATATTTATATTTCAGTACTGTAAACAGTATGCAATAACATAGTGTGTTTAAATTATCATACTTAAAAATATATTTTTTTGCTTTATTTCAAATTTTCAAATATTTTCTTTATTATTTTTTGATCTGATATTTGGTGGGAAAAGGAGTAGCCTAGAACAAGTTTTGGTGAAGGATGGCCTCGAACCTGGGTCATTCATGACACATATTTTACCCGCTGCACTACTGCTATTAGAGATAAATGGGCTTCTTTTGCAGTGCTGCTTATCACAGCCAGGCATTGGTGGGCTTATTTAAGAGTTATTGTAAATAGACTCTGCCAAAAAAAATATTTAAATATTATATTACTTCAATATTTTATTATTCAATATCTTTAAAATAATCTGTATTGTATAAAGCACTATAGAGATAAAGGTGATGTCATTTGACTTGATCGGAAATGTGCTGCAGAGATTAAAGTACAATTCATGTCCTACTTGCGATATTGTTTTAGATAGGTGATAGTTTGTAGTTTACAGTAACATGTATGTATAAAAGTGTTTTATAATTACTATTCCCGTCTCTAGTTCACTCACATGTTTGAAGATGAAACATTACATGGAGTGTGTTGTCTTCAGATGCATACATGAAATTTCAGCAAATGTAGCAGGTAATCCGGGCATTCCATGCATATAAAACATTCACTTACTATTCACACGAAACACGCAGCATACTAAAATATAGAAGGAGTTGTGTGATAGTATGTCATTCCGAACACTGCGCTTGACAACTTTGACCTTTGACCTTTTGACAGGTTGAACTTCCGGTAACCTTATGATGGATGGGCTGAACTTTCCGAATGAGTTCATGGGTTAACCTATGACCCCTTCCCACGCATTGATCGTGGTTTTGACAGACGGTTTTACCCTATTGACCTAGTTAGTTCTAAATCATGGTTTTTGACGGGTAGTTTTTATGGTATAGGAAAGACTCCCCACGTATCGATCATGTGGTTTTGACAGAAGGTTTTATCCTATTGACCTAGTTAGTTCTAAATCATGGTTTTTGACGGGTAGTTTTTACGGTATAGGAAACACTCCCCACGCATCGATCATGTGGTTTTGACAGAAGCTATTTGCCGGTTGTTTGAAGTTTGTGTCAGTTAGGTTGTTTGAAGTTTGTGTCAGTTATACGGTTATGTTTGTGTGTGTGTGTGTGTGTGTGTGTGTAGTTATATGGCTTCTCCCCCCTCCCACTACATTCATGAGCAGAATACAAATGGGATCGATGTGTTCTACATTTATATATATAAAACATTCTATAATTTATATAATATACATAATCTAAAGCAATTAAAGGTTGAAAAACATTTGAGTTATTTCACATTTATATATAAAACATTCTATAATTTATATAATTTATATAATATAGTTAATAATCATGCTAAAGTTGAAAAAACATTTAACTTATTTCATATATTTGACATTCAGTTATTTCACATTTATATATATAAAACATTCTATAATTTATATAATATAATAATTATGCTAAACTTGAAAAAACATTTTAGTTATTTCACATTTATATATATATATATAAAACATTCTATAATTTATATAATCTAAAACAATTAAAGGTTGAAAAACATTTAGTTATTTTACATTTATATATAAAACATTCTATAATTTATATAATCTAAAACAATTAAAGGTTGAAAAACATTTAGTTATTTCACATTTAAATATAAAACATTATGTAATTTATATAATCTAAAACATTTCAGTTATTTCACATTTATATATATATATATATATATATATATATATATATATATATATATATATATATACATTCTAACATTCTAAAACAATTAAAGGTTGAAAAAACATTTCAGTTATTTCATTTATAAAACATTCTATAATTTATATAATATAATTAATTATCATGCTAAAGTTGAAAAAAATATTTTAGTTATTTCATATATGTGAAACTCTAGGAGGAGTTCGTTAAAGTACAACCCCTGAAAATGGCAAAAACAACACCAATTTTGCAGGGAAAATTCAAAATACCTGACTTCCTGTTGGGATTCGGATTTCTTACCAAGATACTTTTTTGTAGGTATTGGTGTGTTACATGTGTGTACCAATTTTTGTACATGTACATGAAACATAGCTCGAGGCGCACTCCATTGAATGTGTATAGGTGGCGCTATAGAGCCATTTTGCCACAACCGATGGACTATTGGCCTTCAGATGTGTTCAGACCAGGATTCTTATCAAACATATGAAGTTTGGGCAAGATCGGACATTTAATGCATGAGTTATAACATCTTTTATTCCCATGGCGAGACATCGAACTTTGTCACGGCGCCATGGACACGCCTTTTCAAGAAACCTCAAGATCTTCACAACTGAACTTTGCACTGGCCTTTAGATTAAACTGACCACAAAAAAAGACATTGATGTCATACAATTTCTAGGAGTAGTTCGTCACAGTGTAAAATATGAAACTTCCTGTTGCCAATAGGTGGCACTATTACTATAACTGAATATGGGCATGTCATTCTATTCCGGTCCGGAGTCTTAACAATAATGTGAAGTTTGGGGCAGATTGGACATTTTATGTCTGAGTTATAGCAACTTCCTTTTTAAACATAACATAACATAGCATAACAAATTTGGTGCTGATCTGAATTAATCTCTAGAAATCTCTAAAAAAATGACTTCCTGTTGGGTTTTGGATTTTGCTCCAAGATACTTTTTTGTAGGTATTGGAGAGTTACATGTGTATACCAATTTCATGCATGTACGTGAAACTTACCTCAACTTAGCACCGTTGAACGTGTATAGGTGGCGCTGTCGAGCCATTTTGCTACACCCACTTCTGAAACCCATATCAGACGTAAATTTTCGCCAGTTCTGAGGTCTGTGCAAAGTCTCATGACTTTTCGAGCATGTTTAGGCCCTCAAAAATGCGATTCATTTTGGAGAAGAAGTATAATAATAATAATTAAAGCTGCAAACAGCGATGAACGGGCCCTCGCCCCCAGGCTCACCGCCAGCGAGTGGCTTTAGTAAATTGGCGAACGGCGAGAAATATGCATTTAAAGTCGTAAATATAAGTGGAATATGTCAAAATCATTTATATGTGCCAGTCTTCCTGTTGCCAGCAGGTGGCGCTATCATTTTAATGGAATATTGGCCTTCAGATGTGTTGAGGCCTGGACTCTTATCGAACATGTGAAGTTTGGGGAAGATCGAACATTTTATGCCTGAGTTAAAACTTCTTTTCCTGTGGCTAGACATCAAATTTTGTCATTGTGCCATGGACACACCCTTTAACAAAAACTCAAGATCTCCATAATTTTATTTTTTTTTTTTAACATTTGTTTATTGATTTTCAAGTGACATAACAAAATCAAGAGGTAACAAATCGGGTGTCAAGACAGTGTCAAGTACAACTGACAAGAAAAAATAAAATAAAATAAAAATAAATAAAAGATAAGGAATAATAGTAATAGTTTAAATGGTATAATTTTCTTGTAAAAAAAAAAAAAAAAAATATAGAAAATAAAATAAACAGAACAAACCAAAAACACAAAATGGTCACCACCCACTAAATAAAAGTTCAATATGTTCACTTACACATAGATTAATAAAAACATCACAGCATTCTACAAATTCACACAAGAAGAAACTCACAATTAATAGACAATCAGGGTGACTACTCTGGAATAGCCGTAAAAGTCAATCCCTCAACATGTGCAAAAAATGGACCCCAAGTTTTATTAAACTTTGCAAGAGAACCATGTATCGAGCACCTAACTTTCTCCAACTTCACAAACTGAAGTATGTCCCTGATCCAAGACAAATGAGAAGGCGGTGCAGGAGACTTCCACCTTAATAAAATCAAACGTCTAGCCAAAAGGGAGACAAAGGCTACAAAGTCAGCTTTATATTTAGGAAGTTGCAAAGTAGGAGGTAAAACTCCAAACAAAGCCGTACATGCTGTTGGATCAAATTGAACCCCTGTACAAACAGAAATAGAGTCACATATCTGCGTCCAAAAATTAAATAGTGAAGGACAAGACCAAAACATATGGACATGGGTAGCTGGAGCCTGATGACATCTAATGCACGTGGGATCGACATTGTTATAGATTTTGGAAAGCCTCACTCGAGTGAAATGGGTACGATGTAGAATCTTGAACTGGATCAAACCATGTCTAGCACAAATAGATGAGGAGTGAACCCGATGCAAAATGGCAACCCACAGCTCCTCCGAGATTCCCTCTCCTAGATCCTCCTCCCATTGGGTTTTAATTTTATGCTGCGGGGTAAGCTGCAAAGAATAGATGAGATTGTATAAACGGGAAATCGCACCCTTAAGGGTAGGCAATGGGGTTAAAAAGGAGTCGATTAGAGAGGCCACTGGGAGATTTGGGAAATTGGGTCTAAGATTGCGAATGAAACTACGAACTTGAAGGTATCTAAAAAAATGCTGTTTAGGCAAATGGAATTTCTCTGAGAGTTGCTGGAAGGATGCAAATGTACCAGCAATATACAAGTCCCTAAATGCCTTGATGCCATAATCAGACCACAAAGAAAAAGCCCCATCAATTAAGGAAGGATGAAAAACAGGGTTAGCTGATAAAGGTGCTAGGAAAGAGAAGGTCTGTAAACCAAAATGGCGTCGAAATTGCTTCCAAATTTTAATAATGGATTTAACTAAAATATTGTTGCAAAAAGGGGAGGGAGAAAAGCCAAGAGGAGCGTGAATGAGGGCAGTCAACGAAGCAGGTTTAACAGAAAACATCTCCATACTCAACCATGTAGGAGGAACTGGTGCCCCCTTCAGAGAAATCCAAAGCTGAATTACTCTAAGGATGGAAGCCCAGTAATAAAACCTCAAGTTGGGAAGGGCCAAGCCCCCAAGGGTCTTAGGTCTCTGCAACAGCTCCTTTCGCAAACGAGGGACCTTCCTGTTCCATATAAACTCAGTGATTAACTTGTCTAATTTTTGAAAAAAAGACTGAGGAAGAAAGATGGGTATGCACTGGAAGAGATAGGACAATTTTGGGAGGATATTCATCTTAACCGAATTGACCCTGGCCATAAGGGAAAGAGGCAACAATGACCACCGCTGAAAGTCCATCCGTATCTGATCTAACAAAGGGGCAAAATTATAATGAAACAAATCTTCAAATCGGTCTCTAATCTGGATACCAAGGTATTTAAAGCCAAATGGGACAATTTTGAATGGGAAACCCTGAGCCGCATTCTGGGCATCTTGATTTAAAGGAAACAGCTCACTCTTGTCCAAATTTAGTTTATAGCCTGAAATCTGACCAAATGACCTAAGAATGTCAAGAGCAGCTGGAACGGAGACAGAGAGATTGGAAACATATAGTAATAAGTCATCTGCATAGAGGGAGACCTTCTGTTCAAGACCATATCTTGTTATTCCAGTGATGCGTGGCTCTGAACGAAGCGCAATAGCCAGAGGTTCAATAGCAACAGCAAATAAAAGAGGACTTAGAGGACAGCCCTGACGAGTGGAGCGGTGCAAAGGGAAATAATCTGAATGGGTGTCATTAGTTCTGACAGAAGCCACAGGGGATGAATAGAGCAACTTAATCCAAGAAATGAACTCCTGGCCAAAACCAAATTTCTCCAAAGCGTAAAAAAGATAGTTCCACTCCACTCTATCAAAAGCCTTCTCCGCGTCTAATGAAATTACGGCTTCCGGCCCCATTGAGGTGGAAGGATTATAAACAACATTGAGAAGTCGTCTGAGATTAAAGAACCCATGTCTGTTCTGGACAAAACCTGTCTGATCAGCAGAGATAATCAAAGGCAAAACTGATTCCAGTCGCAGAGCAAATAATTTAGACAGAAGTTTTACATCTACAGGTAAAAGACTAATTGGACGGTAACTTGAACAGGAAAGAGGGTCCTTATTCTTTTTTAAAAGTAACGATATGGAGGCCTGATTAAGAGTGTGAGGTAATTTAGAAAGAGTAAAAGATTCATTGAACATTTCTAACAAAACTGGTGCTAATTTATCAAAGAAGGTCTTGTAAAACTCGGTCGGAAAACCGTCCGGACCTGGAGATTTTCCAGACTGCATAGAAAATGTTGCCCTTTTAAGTTCATCTATGGTGATCGGACCCTCTAACTGCTCAGCAATATCAGCATCTACCATAACCAACTCCAGTGAGTCAAAAAAAACTCTTCAGGGCTGACATATCAGACCCAACCTCAGAATTATATAAAGAGGAGTAAAACAGTTTAAACTGATCATTAATTTTTTTAGGATCAGTTGTTACACCAGAAGGAGTATGAATTTGTGGAATCTGCTGAGAGGAGGAAGCCTGTCGAAGCTGATGGGCCAAAAGTTTGGTCGCCTTATCCCCAGATTCATAATAACAATATTTAGCCTTAAATAAGAGCTCCTCAATCTCTTTAGTAGAAAGAACATCAAACTCAGCCTGAAGAGAGAGACGATCCTTATATATGTTAGGGGATGGGGAGGAAGCATAGATATTATCAAGCTGGGAGATTCGTAACCTCAAATCCTTTAATTTTTTTTCCCGTTGTTTGTTCTCATAGCTGCTGTATGAAATAATTTCACCTCTAATGTATGCCTTCAAAGTCTCCCAAAGAAGGGAGGCTGAGATACCTGGAGTTCTGTTGGTAGTAAGAAAAAAGTCAATTTGATTAGAAACAAACTTAACAAAATCCTCATTAGATAGCAAGCGCGTATTGAGACGCCACGGGGGGCGTATAAGTTCACGTTCCTGTATGAATAACTCCAGTGTGGTCGGAGCATGATCTGATAATAGAATAGTATCATAAGAGCAAGACTGAACAGAATGGAGAAAACGGTTGTCCAGGAGAAAATAATCAATACGAGAAAAGGAGTGATGTACATGAGAAAAAAAAGAATACATTTTACCAGACGGATTAAGAAAGCGCCATGGATCAGAGACTGAGAACTCATCCATAAAGGATAAAATGGTCTTAGAAGACCTCGAGGGCACACCTGGTCTAGTAGAAGAACGATCTAATACAGGATTAAGCCAACAGTTGAAGTCACCCCCCATAATAAGTAGATGTGTGGACATGTCAGGTAATTTGGCGAACAATTGATGGAAAAAATTGTCGTCGTCCCAGTTTGGACCATACACATTGGCCAGAATCACAGAATTACTATATAGCTGTCCCGTAACAAACACAAACCTCCCATTGGGGTCAGCTATTACATTAGAGCACACAAAAGGAACCGATTTATGAATCAAAATTGCAACACCCCTAGATTTAAAATTAAAACTAGAATGAAATACTTGACTGACCCACCTCCCCTTTAATCTGATATGGCTGGAAGATTTTAAGTGAGTCTCTTGAAGGAAAACAATATGGGCACCTAATTGTTGAAGATGGTGAAGAACTTTGCTACGTTTAATAGGCTGATTTAAACCATTACAGTTCCAGCTAACAAATTTGAGTCCTGTCCCTGAATGTCGTGGCATCCTAGACTGCTGCATGCTGGTCAAGTGTTAGTATACACTGCAGCATGGAATGTATGAATGTAACAGTCACAGAAATAAATTAAAACATGGGCGACCTGACTAACCAAAATACAAAACACACAGCGAGAGAAAAAGAGAGAACTCCCCACACCCCCACCCACCACCCCACGAGCTGAAGCGTCTTCCCAAACAAGACGCGAGCAAATCCTACAAACTAACAAAAACATCCTAGCACGCTCCTTTAACAGCACAAACCAGTAGTGCACATGCGAGTTGTAACAAAGCATAAAAAAATATATATAAACAAACACAGTATCAAAATATGAAAAGTGACTCAAGTCCAAGTGTCACAAACCTAAAGCAGTGCAGTTTACCAACAGAATTAAATTAACTCCGTTTACCAAACAGACTGCCAGCCGCTTTCAAATTGTAGCTCCAGAAGAGACACCAGACTTTAAGTTCACCTTGACAAAGTCCATTGCAGTGGCTGGGTCCTCAAAGTTGTGTGTAGCTCCACCGGGAAGAGTGATCTTCAAAATCGCAGGAAACATCAATCCAAACTTCACTCCAGGACACGAATGTAACAAACGTTTTACGTCCGTGAATGCCGCACGTTTCTTCGCAACTGACGAAGTATAGTCAGGAAAGAGAAACAGTCTTTTACCTTGGTGGAGAAAAGGGGCCTCGCTGGCCCGGCGTAAAATGTCATTCCTCACGTGAAAAAAGTGCACACGAATCACAAAGGGTCGGGGTGGTTTACCATCACTGGGCTTGGATCGGAGAGTGCGATGCGCCCGATCGAGCAGGGGCAACTCCTCCAGGCCGAGGGAGTCCATCAGCAGCTGGGCAATAAATTCAGTAGGGCGCCCACCTTCGGCCCCCTCCGGCACACCTACCAGCCGTATGTTGTTCCTCCTCGCTCTACCCTCCAGGTCTTCACACTTATCGGTCAGCTGTTTAACCTCGGCTTTTAGCGTGGAAACTGTTGAATCCAGTGAAGTTAGCAGGTCACTGTGGTCAGTGCACGCGCGCTGCAACTCCGTAATAACTTGATCATGGGAGCTGAGTTTTTGTTGCATCGGTTCAATTGCGTGCCTAAGCTCCTCTCTTACCGAAGAAATGTCCGCTCGAAGCTCGCATGACAGCGAGTCTATTTTGCCGCAAATATCCCCTTTCAACTGATCTAACATAGCCCGGAGATGATCCAAATTGGGCGCACACTCGGGGTCCGTGACTAACTTCGGCGGAGATGCAGGCTCAGTCGAGGGAGAAGCTTTATTAGCACGGCCTGTGCGAGCCGAGTTTCCACGTGCAGCTGCCATTGTCGGTTGAAATTCCCCCAAAACACACCAAAACTGACAAAGTAATCGTCACAATTTTGCACCAGCCTAATTAGTGAAAAGAAACTGTATTAAAGAGTTAAAATAAACACAAACTCGCGGAGCGAAATGGAGACACGTCTTACATATTCGGAGTCCAACCACGCCCCCAAGATCTCCATAATTTAACATTGCACAGGCCTTTAGATTAGACTGACCACAAAAAATACATTAATGTCAAAAGATTTCTAGGAGTACTTTGTCACAGCTTAAAATATGCCACTTCCTGTTGCCAGCAGGTGGCACTATGACTATAACTGAAAATGGGCATGTAGATCTGTTAACGGCATAAGTCTTATTTAACATGTGAAGTTTGGTGCAGATTGGACATTGTATGTCTGTGTTACAGCAACTTCCTTTTTCATGGCGAAACATCGAAATTTGTCAGGCCGCCATGGACACGCCCTTTAATGAAACCTCAAGATCTTCGCAATTTAACATAGCAAAGGGCTTAAGATTACACTGACCAAGTTTGGTGTTGATCTGAATAAATCTCTAGGAGGAGTTCGTTAAAGTACAACCCCTGAAAATGGCAAAAACAACACCAATTTTGCAGGGAAAATTCAAAATAATAGACTTCCTGTTGAGATTCAGATTTCATACCAAGAGACTTTTTTGTAGGTATTGGTGTGTTACATGTGTGTACCGATTTTTGTACATGTACGTGAAACATAGCTCGAGGCGCACTCCATTGAATGTGTATAGGTGGCACTATCGAGCCATTTTGCCACACCCGATGGAATATTGGCCTACAGAAGTGTTCAGGCCAGGATTCTTATCACACATATGAAGTTTGGGGAAGATAGGACATTTTATGCCTGAGTTATAACATCTTTTATTCCCATGGCGAGACTTTGAATTTTGTCACGGCGTCATGGACACGCCCTTTAACGAAAACTCAAGATCTTCACATTTGATTTGATTTGATTTGATTTGTTTAATTATATCAAGAAAGCCTTACAGTAAACATAAAACAAAAAGGCATCAGATACAATCGAGGATAAAAACACAAAGTCCAGGACTTATTTCCATTGTGGTCCTCAACACATAACATCAGGACAAGACAATTGCATATTGTGTAATAATCAGTGACATAACATACTGTACAAACATTTTCCTTAAATAAGCAAAAATATAGTCATTAACTGGCCCCTGGTCCTATTCCGCTACCCTCTCTAATAACCAGTCCTTAGTCCTCTTTTTAAAAGAGTTCATACTTGAAATCACTTTAATTTGCCGGTCTAACTTGTTCCACTCAACTGCCCCTATATAGGCATATGTTTCTTTCCCTAGCATTGTCTTGAATGCATAAGGACAGAGGTCTGATATACTGCCACGAGTGTAAATAGTGTGTGTGTCCTTCACCTTATTAATAAGACACAACAAATAATTTGGGACATTACCGTAAAATATTTTATGGGTCATGGTCAGTCTTGACATAAAAACACGCGACTCAACAGGAAGCCAGTTAAGCTCAACAAATTGTGACCTACCTATATGAGACCTATGGCCCATGTTTAAAATTACTCTTATTAATTTATTTTGTGCTGCTTGCAACCTCCCTTTAAGTCGTTTTGTTAGGCCTTCAAACCAAGGAGGTGCATGCATATTCAAACTGGTTTAAAATTAAAGTGTTAGCTAAAATTATCATTGTTGACCTATCTAAAAATGTAGAATTTCTGGCTAAAAACTTTGTAAGCCCAGTGACTTTACTCAGAACCTTATTGGCCATCTTTCTGCCATCCAAGTTGTTTTCTAGGATGCAACCCAGATATTTTACTGACATTTTTTTTACTGACCTCAACATTTTTCAAAATAACCCTAAATTTCGAGCATCTATTTAATTAATATTTTGAGCCAAACAAAATGGCCTCAGTCTTTTCAAAATGTAGAGACAGCATATTATCAATCAGCCAGTTGTTTACAGAAGATAACTCAGAGCTCAGGTTACTCTCTAGAGTGGATTGTTGTTTATGAGACATTAAAAGTGCAGAGTCATCCGCGTAAAGAAATAATTCACATGAACAGGAGCCTGCCATATCATTAATATATGTTAAAAATAAGGACGGTCCAAGAATACTTCCTTGTGGAACTCCACATTCAACTATACAAGGGTCTGACAATACTCCCCCTAAGGCCACTAATTGTTCCCTCCCTGATAGGTAAGATCTAAACCATCTACAGGTGGAGCTGTCTGCCCCTAAGGCTTCAAGTTTGGCAATCAGTCTGTCATGGTTCACCGTATCAAATGCCTTTTGAAGATCCAATAACACCATTCCGCAGAGATTTCCATTATCTATTTCCCTGTGTATGATGTCGGATAAATAGAGTAGGCGTGATTCGGTAGAATGTGACTTCCTGAATCCGGATTGGAATTTAAACATTAAGTTGTTTTTATTCATGTATTCATTAAATTGCTCATTGACCAACCTTTCAAATATTTTTGATACTGTGCATAAAATAGAGACTGGTCTGTAGTTCTGTAGGATCGTGGCTATTTCCCTTTTTAAAAAGGGGGACTACCTTGGCCCTCTTAAGGTCATTCGGGAAAACACCAGTTTCAACGGACAGGTTAAAAATATGTGAGATGTATGGGTCTATTTGGGCAGCAGTATCTTGTAAAAACCGAGGAGATAACCCATCTAACCCAGGGCCCTTAGAGCAGTCTAACTGTAATAGCTTTTTTTCCATCTCCCCTACCTCAACCTTCCGTAAGGAAATAAGTTTGGCAATGATCCAAGTTTATTGTAGAATGATTTCACCCTATCAATATTAAAAAAACCCATAGGAATGTTGAAGATTTGAGACCAGCTGTTCTGCAATAGAAGTGAAATAAATATTAAAATAATTAGCAACCTCTTTCTTATTAAAATTTAGAACACCCTTAATTGTTAGTCCTGTGCTTCTTGGTTTCATAGTATTTGTCTTAGCCGCCCCCAATTCCTTTAAAGTCTTCCATAACTTTTTTGGGTTATCTTTATTATTTGATATATCATTCTTATAATGGGTTGATTTAGCATTTCTAATAAGTTCCTGAGTCTTATTTATTGCTTGTTTATATAAAATAAAATCAGCATGATTTTTTGTTCTATGAAAATTTTAAGTGCTTTTTCCCTGGTTTTAATAGCATCATGTATACCTTTGTCAAACCATGCACTAGAACGCTGTTTGTCTCTGATCTGTCTAAGAAGGGTCACTTTATTGATGGTTTTTAAAAATATATCTTTAAATTGTGACCATGCTATATTAACACATGAACAATTTACAACAGGGGACCAATCCACCTCATCAAACATGCATCCTGAAAGTTTCCTGGGAATAATGTTTAAATTATCTGGATAGTACAGTCTTGTGAGAGTAAAAAATTGTGAGAGTAAAAAAAATAATAATTATATTATGGTCACTTATACCGTAAGTTATAGTACCACTTTGAGATATTTTAGTTTTGTCTGATACTAAGATCAGATCTATATTACTCTCACAAGTCTTACTTATTCTCGTGGACTGTTTTACCAGCTGTTCAAGACCAAAACAGTGACATAGGTCCTCCAGTATTTTGCCGTAAGGATGGGCACTGCCTGCCACATTTGTGTTCATATCCCCAATTAAAATAATCTCAGAGCTCTCTTCATTTGATAGTCTCAAGAGAACTTGTTCTAACTTATCATAAAAAGTCGAATGGCCTGGCGGTCTGTAGCAAGCCCCCAATAAAATGGGATTTGTTTTTGGTAAACATATGTCCATCAAAACAATCTCTAAATCACTAGCAATGTCATCTCTACAGTTAAAAGCCACATCTGAACGCACATATACACAGACTCCGCCCCCCTTTCTATTCTGGTCCTTCCTAACTATACAGTAATTATTAATTATTAATACATTAACCTTCAATACCACGACTTAGGTGCCTTTGAGCAAGGCATCGAACCCCCCAACTGCTCCCCGGGCGCCGCAGCATAAATGGCTGCCCACTGCTCCGGGTGTGTGCTCACAGTGTGTGTGTGTGTGTTCACTGCTCTGTGTGTGTGCATTTCGGATGGGTTAAATGCAGAGCACAAATTCTGAGTATGGGTCACCATACTTGGCTGAATGTCACTTCACTTCACTTCACTTCACTAATGCCGATTTCCTCATCACTTATAGTTTCATCTAACCAACTTTCCATTAAACAGATAACCCCGATCTTTAATTGTTTCACAAATTGTCTTATTTCCTCAATTTTTGGTAATAGACTTCTAACATTAAGATGTAGAAAATGTAAACCTTTCTTACTAAAAGTTAATTTAAAGTCTGTGCCCTTATCCTCCGATATCAGGCCATCCACTGCTTTGCTGTTCGAAGATGCTGTCATGTACCATTTCGATGGTGGGCACAATTTAACATCGCACAGGCCTTTAGATTAGACCTACCACAAAAAAGACATTGATGTCAAAAATTTCTAGTAGTAGTTTGTCGCAGCGTAAAATATGTCATTTCCTGCTGCCAATAGGTGGCGCTATGACTATAACTGAATATGGGCATGTCAATCTGTTCAGGTCAGGAGTCTTATCAAACATGTGAAGTTTGGGGCAGATTGTACATTGTATGTCAGAGTTATAGCTACTTCCTGTTTCATGGCGAATCATCGAAATTCGCCAGGCCGCCACACACACGCTCTTCAACGAAAACTCAAAATCTTCGCAATTTAACAGCACAAAAGCCTTCAGATTAGGCATACCAAATTTGGTGATGATCTGAATTAATCTGTAGGAGGAGTTCATCAAAATACAACGCATGGAAATGACAAAAATGACACAAAATTTGCTCATAAAAATAAAAATAACTGACTTCCTGTTGGGTTTCGGATTTTGCTCCAAGAGACTTTTTGTAGGTATTGGAGAGTTACATGTGTATACCAATTTTCATACATGTACGTGAAACTTAGCTCGAGGCGCACACCGTTGAACGTCGAGCCATTTTGCCACACCCACTGCTGAAACCCATATCAGACGTAAATTTACGCCAGTTAGGAGGTGTGTGCAAATTTTCCTGAATTTTTGAGTATATTTAGGCCTTCAAAAAGGCGATTCATTTGGTACCGTAATAATAATAATAAACGGAGCAGATACATGTAGAATATGTATTCATATACACATGTATGTAGAATACATCTAGATTTAAATCTAGATTAAAGACCCATCTCTTTAACCTGGCATACACATAACATACTAATATGCTTTTAATATCCAAATCCGTTAAAGGATATTTAGTCTGCATTAATTAGGTAAACCGGAACCGGAAACACTTCACATAACACCCTATGTACCTTCTACATCATTAGAAGAATGGCATCTATGCTAATATTTGTCTGTTTCTCTCTTGTTCCGAGGTCACCGTGGCTACCAGATCCAGTCTGTATCCAGACCAGAGGGTCACTGCAGTCACCCGGATCCAGTACGTATCCAGACATGATGGTTGATCAACACCTAGAAAGGACCTCTACTGCCCTGAAAGACAGCAGAGACCAGCACAACTAGAGCCCCAGATACAGATCCCCTGTAAATACCTTGTCCCAGAGGACCACCAGGACAAGACCACAGGAAACAGATGATTCTTCTGCACAATCTGACTTTGCTGCAGCCTGGAATTGAACTACTGGTTTCGTCTGGTCAGAGGAGAACTGGCCCCCCAAATGAGTTTGGTTTCTCCCAAGGTTTTTTTCTCCATTCTGTCACCGATGGAGCTTCGGTTCCTTGCCGCTGTCACCTCTGGCTTGCTTAGTTGGGGTCACTTCATCTACAGCGATATCATTGACTTGATTGCAAATAAATGCACAGACACTATTTAAACTGAACAGAGATGACATAACTGAACTCAATGATGAACTGCCTTTAACTATCATTTTGCATTATTGACACACTGTTTTCCAAATGAATGTTGTGCAGTGCTTTGACGCAATGTATTTTGTTTAAAGCACTATATAAATAAAGGTGATTGATTGATTGATGTGTGGTCAGTGATACGTGAGAGTTTATTCTTGTTTTATAGCTATTAAAAATAAAGTATTGCAGCGACATCACACAATTTCACCAATTAGAACACACCAAGAGCTAAATTAAGATGTTTTTGAACTGTTTGTGTGAAAATGAAATATTTGTGGCTGCCTATATCTGAAATCACGGCTCCGATCAGCGTGTACAGTGTCGAGCTCAAAACGAACGAATTTATTCTTGTTTAAGAGCTTTTTAAAATAAAATATTGCCATAAATGCACACAATACACCCATTATAACACAACAAGAGCTAAATGCAGGTGTTTGTGACCCGTTTAAGTGTGCAAGACTATTTGAAAGCGCGACTGGCAGAATAACATATATCTCTCGAGCTGCAGAATTCTTCCTTTCGTCGTACGAACGAACACATCACGGACAAGATTATTTCAAAATACATAATAGCTTGGCGGATATAAACGAAAACAGCCACGTGAACATAAACTGTTGAGAAATAAATCTGAAGTGGATCTACTGGATTTGAATATTAAGTGACCGCATATATCAGCTGCTTCGGTCTTCAATTTTAATCTATATAAAAATGAAACTCATTCATCTTGGCTGCTTTTTTTATGTGTGTATGTATTTATTTATTTAATTATTATTTTGCTCTAACAAGAATTAATCTATATTTAATTAAATCAATTACATTTTATTTTACATTTGATTTGTCCATTTCTGCATCTAAACGCATAAAAAACCTAAAACATGCTCTATTATACTATTGACTATTATATTTTTTTTATCGTCCAATTTATCTGGTGTACACACTTCCATTTTCATAATAAACTTGTTTGTTAGATTATACACAGTTACAGTGGTCTATAATAAATTTTAACAGGTTTTATTCAAGCTGTTTAGAATGATTGCAGTAGGCTAATTTTTTAAAATGTAAATCCCCCCCAAAAATTTAATAAATAAAAAACATTGGAAAACAATAACTGTTGTACTTTTTTATACATTTTGTATAATTTCATAGTTTATGAATTATAGTTATAAAAACAAATAAATTTTGCCACTCACATAGTAAATTTAGGCCTTATCCTTTTCTGACAGTTTTAGGGATTTTTAAAAATCCTAAAAAAACCTTATTTGTGCTGCAAATAATAATTTAAAACTCAAAAAGTAAATAGTCAGTTCATGCTTTATAAAGCCTTGTCCCAATATTAATAGTCAGTAGTAAGCAGTTTCAAAATACAGCTATAAATAGCTTGTTCTTGGTTTATAAGCACATTTATTAAAAAGGAGAGTAAAGGGTCAGTTATCTTCCTATGATAAAAAAAATAAAAATAAACAAACAACAACACAGAAATTTTATTGTGGATTTATGATAAAATCTGCCTGTAAATGAATTCATACTCCTCCAAGAAGACACAAGTAGTTCACACCAAACTTTTTCAACATGATGCCAATATACTGAAGATGTTAAATTGCGTATGGGTTTAGGATACCTTAAATGTTGTTGCCATAGCCATTTATTAAAGTAACATTAAAAAATACAACAGTTATTTTACTATATCTTTAAAATTTTTCATTCCAACTCTTCATAACTTTTATATACGTAGACGTCATCATTTGAAGGAAGCACAGTAAGTTTCATACCTTTATCATTTTCAAGAGCCAGCATAAAATTAAAACTATCATAACTTATAAATCAAGTTTGCAATTCTTAGTACCAATAATGGCCGCCAGACAGAGCTATAGGATTACTTTTAAATAAATATTGTAGAAACGAGTATGATTTAAATCATTTATAGAAATCTTTCAAAGAAAAATAATATGAATTTTATGTATTTTACTGATAAAATGACCCTCACTTAATTAGAATAACAAGCTGAAGTATTGTGAACTGTATATTAAGAATAATTCTTTATAGGCTTTATGGACAGATACGTTTTGAGTGACTCTTGAAGGTTCAGCACCACATCCTCTTTTACCACTGTTTAAAGAATTTATCTTACAGAACAGGTGCGAATGAATTTTGGATAGCTTGAATGGTTTTGTCATGGTGATTTTTTTGAAATAACAGTAAAAAAGTAA
Organism: Carassius auratus; assembly: GCF_003368295.1. Taxonomy (NCBI): domain Eukaryota; kingdom Metazoa; phylum Chordata; class Actinopteri; order Cypriniformes; family Cyprinidae; genus Carassius; species Carassius auratus. The sequence continues at coordinate 17,594 of NW_020525127.1, read as the reverse complement.
CCAGTAAATGTCTTTTATTTTTTTTAAAGTGCAGCTTCTAAACACTTCAAAAAATGTACACATAGAAGTCAAGTCATTCTGAGGAAGTATACATAGTTTCATGACTATACAACACTATATGGATGTCAGAGGAGGACTATATCTGATGTCACTCTGTCCCTCTGTCACTGTGGGTAATGTGTGTGTGTGTGTGTGTGTTAAGTGAATTAGGTGTGAAACTATCAGGGAGCATTTAGTCTCCAGCGCCAACATTTTACAAGAACTGACACTTTCCTGGAATCTCAGAATTACAATGTGCCAGGTTCTGAGAGATCTAAGATTCCAAAAAATTATTTAATTAGAATACCATAAGGTATTGTGAAATACTATATATTAACCCTTAGGGGACTAAGCCCTTTTTGGTCCGTTTTCTCTATTTTTACATTTCGGCTTATAAACCATATGTAATGAGGATGGACCACCATGTATTTGGTATCAATGGATTCAGAAGACCCTAAGCTACCATAATCATGCATGCAATATGTCTATAAAGGAAGTATGAGTGAAAAATTGTACAATAAACTAGAGAATTTCAAAGACGAAAATGAGATTTTTGTCATTTATTACTGAAAATCCTACCTCACACAACAATAGTTAAAAGTTTTTGACCCAAAAATATATTTTTCAAACTCTTTGCTTGACAGAAATGGGTTAATGTTCAATCAAATGTGTAAAGATCAATTAAATAATTAACTTTATTTACAAACAGTCCTAGGCGTTTTTTTTATTTTTGGGACTAAGCCCTTTTTGGTCTGTTTTCTCTATTTTTATATTTGGGCTTATAAATCATATGTAAAGGAGATGAAACACCCTGTGTTTGGTATCTATGGATTCAGAAGACCCTAAGCTACCATAAGCATGCATGCAATATGTTTATATAAAGGAAGTATGAGTGAAAAATTTTACAATAAACTAGAGAATTTCAAAAACGAAAATTAGATTTTTGTCATTTATTACTGAAAAACACACAATATAGAACAGTTTTTGAACAAAGAAAATATATTTTTTCAAACTCTTTGCTTGACAGAAATGTGTTTTTGTTTAATCAAATGTGTAAAGAACAATTAAATAATTAACTTTTTTTAAAAACAGTCCTAGGCGTGCCAGTGAGCAGAGCAAGGCCTCTCCAGGCCTTTCCAGTAATTGTTCCAGAGCTTGTTCTGCCGTAAATCTTTTACTGCTTGCCATTTTGATAAAACAATTCTGTAATAATGCTGTATCTCTCTCGAATTTATCTCTTTGTGCTCGCCAACACTCCGATCACTTTCTGCTTTCTCCACGTGATGCTGATTCTCCGATCGCTCGAATTTAGCTCTTTGTGCTCGCCAACACTCCGATCGCTCTCTGTAACACTCCGAACGCTTTCTCCACCCTGATGCTGATTCTCTGAACGCTTATTGATTACATGTCTTTTACTTTAGTCCAGCCAGCTTTTACAAGGCTACAGCAGAGCTACAGAGTCCTCTGAATCGCTAGAAGACATAACCTTCCTCTGATTGGGTTAAAAAAAGACTCCTCCCAGCGGCAATTTTTCCATTGGCTGTTGCGTGTTGAATCTGCCTAGCACAATCGTTTTCATTGGCCTGTTTACGCAGTGGTATTGCGCAATAAGGGAAGTGTTTAATATACAAACTGGACACCGCTGTTTTCAGCGGAATCTGAGGAAGACGGCAAAAAAACCCGCATCTCTCTAGCATTAATAGTTTTTGAGATAACTACACATTTGTAAAAGTATGCCATTTTGGGCGGTACCGCCTAATCCGTCCCCAGAGGGTTAAGGCTTTATATATAGGCTTTATGAACAGATTAGAGTGACTCGTGAAGGGCCAGCACCACCTCCTCTTGTCCGATGGTTTGAGGAATATATCTTCCAGAATCCGGGATTAAGATTTAGGAGCTCATTTTTATTCCACCTCCTTTTCTGAAAGTCTGTCTTGCAGAATTGACTAAAAATTAACCTTCACATTAATTCCTAATTATTTTGCAATTTTTTTTGTCAGTTCTTCTTGACCTGTTTTTTTCTTCTTCTTTTCTGACCTCATGACCCAGTCAGCATTTTTTGCACAATGGTCAAGTCTTAACTTATCCATTTCTGTATTGCATTTGTGTTTGATATTTATCATGGGTATTTCATAATTTTCGACTTTACAGTTCGAGTTAAAACTCTTTTTTAGCGCATTTCATCTGTAAAAGAAAACATGCCTAATAATTCTGCACACATGAATATAAGGAGTTTTTCTCTTCCAGCTTTCCTTGACTATTGTATAGCACTCATAAATGATTAAATAAAAAATATTGGTAGTAATTATGATTGATATGGTTTGGAATTGGTAAAATGTGCTTGGAAAAAAAAATCACAATAAATCAATGTTTTAATGTTTAAGTTTGGAATATTAACTGACATGAATGAATGCTATATAAATATTGTTCATGTTAACATTATGTTTATAAATGAAATCTTATTGTAAAGTGTTACTAAAATTATATATATTGTTCTGTGAATGTGATTTTAAAGTCTAGATGATTCGGATTAACCCTTTAACTGTCGTATCATTTAAAACCTCACTGCCAGGGATATTGTGAATGCATGTGCCCGCTGGGCACAGTTTACCTGATCGCTGCTTGCAGCTATATTTAGGGCCCGAGCACCGATGGTGCGAGGACCCTCTTGGAATTGCTCCGTTTATTATTATTAGGGCCCGAGCACTGCAGTGCGAGGACCCTATTGGAATTGCTCCGTTTATTAGGGCCCAAGCACTGCAGTGCGAGGACCCTATTGGAATTACTCCGTTTATTCTTCTTCTTCTTCTTCTTCTTCTCCGTCGTGAAGCGCATTTTTGAGGGCCTAAATATGCTCCAAAACTCACAAAACTTTGCACACGCATCAGGACTGGTGAAAATTTACATCTAATATAGGTTTCAGAAGTGGGTGTGGCAAAATGGCTCGATAGCGCCACCTGTTAAATTTCAACGGAGTGCGCCTCGAGCTGTGTTTCACGTACATTCATGAAAATCGGTACACACATGTAACAGACGATTACCTACAAAAAGTCTCTTGGTACAAAATCCAAAACCCAACAGGAAGTAAGTTATTTTGAATTTCCTGTATGATTTTTGTGCAGTTTTTTCCATTTCCATGAGTCGTACTTTGATGAACTCCTCCTACAGTTTTAATCGGATTATCTTAAAATTTGGTGAGAGTCATCATAAGACCATTGTGATGTTAAATTGCGAAGGTTTTGAGTTTTCGTCAAGGGGTGTGTCCCTGGTGGCCTGACAAATTTTGATGTTTCGCCATGAAACAGGAAGTTGCTGTAACTCAGGCATGCAGTGTCCGATCATCCCCAAACCTCACACATGTGATATGTGTTCTGTCCTGAACAAACACCCATGACCAAATTCAGTTATAGTCATAGCGCCACCTGCTGGTAACAGGAAGTGACAAGGTTAACACTGTTATGGACTCCTAGGAACATATTAAGAAGCATCAACAAGTGTTAAATAGGCTGGCAACATACTAGATACATACTAATATATGCTAGCAACACTTAACTAAGTGCTAAAGCACGCTACTAATGTAGTGAAAAAGGAAGTTGCTGTAACTCGGACAAGCAATGTCCGATCTTCCCCAAACTTCATACGTGTGATAGGTGTTCTGTCCTGAACAAACACCCATGAACAAATTCAGTTATAGTCATAGCGCCACCTGCTGGTAACAGGAAGTGACAAGGTTAACAGTGTTATGGACTTCTAAGAACAAATTAAAAAGTGTCAATCAGTGTTAAATAGGCTGGCAGCATGCTAGAAACATAACGAAGGATGCTAGCAACAATTAGCTAAGTGTTAAAGCATTCTACTAAGACAGTGAAAAAGGAAGTTGCTGTAAAAAGGCAAGCAATGTCCGATCTTCCCCAAACTTCATATGTGTGATAGGTGTTCTGTCCTGAACAAACAACCATGACCAAATTCAGTTATATTCATAGCACCTGCTGGTAACAGGAAGTGACATGGTTAACACTATTACAGACTCCTAGGAACATATTAAAAAGTGTAAACAAGTGTTAAATAGGCTGGCAACATACTAGATACATACTAATATATGCTAGCAACACTTAACTAAGTGCTAAAACACGCTACTAATGTAGTGAAAAAGGAAGTTGCTGTAACTCGGACAAGCAATGTCCGATCTTCCCCAAACTTCATACGTGTGATAGGTGTTCTGTCCTGAACAAACACCCATGAACAAATTCAGTTATAGTCATAGCGCCACCTGCTGGTAACAGGAAGTGACAAGGTTAACAGTGTTATGGACTTCTAAGAACAAATTAAAAAGTGTCAATCAGTGTTAAATAGGCTGGCAGCATGCTAGAAACATAACGAAGGATGCTAGCAACACTTAGCTAAGTGTTAAAGCATTCTACTAAGACAGTGAAAAAGGAAGATGCTGTAAAAAGGCAAGCAATGTCCGATCTTCCCCAAACTTCATATGTGTGATAGGTGTTCTGTCCTGAACAAGCAACCATGACCAAATTCAGTTATATTCATAGCACCTGCTGGTAACAGGAAGTGACATGGTTAACACTATTACAGACTCCTAGGAACATATTAAAAAGTGTAAACAAGTGTTAAATAGGCTGGCAACATACTAGATACATACTAATACATGTTAGCAACATTAGCTAAGTGTTAAAGCATGCTAAAAATGTAGTGAAAAAGAAAGTTGCTGTAACTCAGGCAAGCAATGTCCGATCTTCCCCAAATTTCATACGTTTGATAGCTGTTCTGTCCTGAACAAAAACCCATGAAAAAAATTCAGTTATAGTCATAGCGCCACCTGCTGGTAACACGAAGTGACATGGTTAACACTGTTACAGACTCCTGGGAACATATTAAAAAGTGTAAACAAGTGTTAAATAGGCTGGCAACATACTAGATACATACCAATACATGCTAGCAACACTTATCTTAGTGCTAAAGCATGCTAATAATGTAGTGAAAAAGGAAAGGAAATTTGCTGTAACTCAGACATGCAATGTCAAATCTTCCCCAAACTTCACACGTGTGATAGGTGTCCTCTTCCGGACAAACACCCATGAACAAATTCAGTAATAGTCATAGCGCTACCTGTTGGTAACAGGAAGTGACAAGCTTAACACTGTTAAGAACTCCTAAGAATAAATTTAAAAAGTGTCAAAAAGGGTTAAATAGGCTGGCAACATGCTAGAAGCATAATAAAACATGCTAGCAACACTTAGCTAAGTGTTAACGCATCCAACTATGGCACTGAATAAGGAAGTTGTTGTAACACAAGTTAGCAACGTCCGATCTGCCCCAAACTTCACACGTTTGACAAGAGTGCCGTACTGAACACATCAGCATGCCCGTATTCAGTTATAGTCATAGCGCCACCTGCTGGCAACAGGAAGTGTCATGTTTAACAATTTTATGCACTATTTGCAACACAATAAAATTTGCCATTGTGTGCTAATTATGCTAGAAATATTTTCAAACATTCTAACAACACTTACTATGTGCTAAAGGATGCTATTAATACTATGAAACTGGAAGTTGTTGTGACTCATGCATACAATTCCCAATCTGACCCAAACTTCACATGTTTTATAAGAGTCCTGGCCTGAACACAACTAAAGGCCAATATTCAATTATAAGTATAGCGTCGCCTGCTGGCAACAGGAATGACTTATTTCATACTAACTTAATCATGAGATGTCTGACCTGCCTGAAACTTTGCATGTTTGGTAAGAGTCCTGGCCTAAAGACATTTACATGGCGATATTCAATTATAAGCATAAAAGCCACGCAGCAGGAAATGTGGCAAAAATATTTACTATTTTATAAGCATATGACCCAACATTCACGGTTCCTCCTATGGGCACCGGGTGGTGTTGAGCCTGGGTGCGAGGGCCCGTTCATCGCTGCTTGCAGCTTTAATTAGGGCCTGAGCACTGCAGTGCGAGGACCCTATTGGAATTGCTCCGTTTCTTCTTCTTCTTCTTCTTCTTCTTCTTCTTCTTCTTCTTCTTCTTCTCCGTCATGAGTCACATTTTTGAGGGCCTAAATATGCTCCAAAACTCACAAAACTTTGCACACGCATCAGGACTTGATGTTTTTAATGAAAGAAAGTACGGGACAAAAGAACATTTAAACCTTAAACTAGCAGGAAACGTCACTTTCTAAGTGAAGTGCGCGACGTGCGCGTGCCCGTCATTTTGTAACGGTCAACTTCCAGCGGACAGACACGGAGGAAAGGTAAGTCCTATAAATCTACTTTTATTCATAGATTTTAACTGATACAACGGTAAATGCCATCAAAGAGGAGTAGTGTTTTGTATTTTTGTAGGTTTTCTCTTTCAATTTAATAAATAAATGCTCTGTTTGGTTAATTAGCTCAAAAGCAGTCTCAGAGGTGGTCTAAGGTAACGTTAACTGTAAAAATCCAATATAACCTTACCTGTTTTAAATTATTTGAAATTTATCACTATAAACTATACAGTATTAACTTTCTAATTATTAAATTTTTAACCGTAGTAACGTTAATTCGTTTGTTTGAATACCTGCTGCTCGAGCTTGATGATGCTCATGCTATCCATGCTGTGAACTTGAATATAATCCGATATAACGTTAACTATAAAGTTTAACGTTAATTAGACCGAGGCTGCCGAAATCATGTTCAGTGTAACGTTATGTGGGATTAATAATTTCCCCTTTTCTCCCTCAAGTGGCAGGCTTGTAAATTCTGTCATCTGTTCATTATTGGTGTTAATGGTGTTTTTCACATGCATGCTTTTTAATGCTAGTTTAATTCTCAAACTGATCTGATACTTTCGTTTCACAAAAAGTAAACAAATTGTTCACTTTTTTAGGGCCTGACAACCACCAGTTGAGTCCATGATTCAGTGAGTTCCTTATAAGGAAATATATTTGTTACCACCTAGTAATTTAAATGTATTATTTATTGCTTTAAAATGAACACATATATTTATCATCAGGGGAAGAGACAGTCTGGGCAGCAGCAACAAGACAACTATTACAAGTAGAGATGGGTTTCAAGAACTGGTACTAATTTGGTTCCTGACTTGTTCAGTACTGAAAACATTTACATAAGGTACAGGATCAATAGTGCTGCTATCAGTATTCTTGTAACATTGATTCATTACCCTTTAGACACAACCACATATCCTCCAAATCATCTCTGCGTGGATGGCAAGAGAGAATATAGTACACCATGTGTCAAAAATTTGATTGATGAGGGTCATAAAAGCCATCTGTTCTGGACACCTGTTTGTACACCCCCACCCCTCCCCTCCCTGTACACCCCGGTGACCTAGATATGAACTTACGACCCCAAGAAGGAATTTCGGTGAGGGAGGGTGAAAATGTGTTGAGATCTATGTGATTTTTTTTTTTAAACTGTGGAAAGGGATGAAATCATGAAAATGGTATAAGGGAAGTTTTTATTAAGGTTTTAAGTACACAGTGCATTTCAAGAAAAAAGGTTATAACACAAACAAAATGGGAACGATGTAATGATTGTTTTCGTAGTTGGAAAAGTGTAAAACGTTGTTAAAGTTGTAACAAATAAAAAAGAAAAAAAAAATAGGTTACTGGTTATTTATCTAAAACAACTAAACAAGTCAAAACTATCAGATGTGTTTTCGTTAAGCAATACGTGAAAAAGATGTGAGAGCTTGTAAAAATGTAAAAAGGTGTTTTGTTACCAGCTAGAAAAGAAAGCATTTAGCATTTGTACCTTACCTCAAACTAAAAAAGAAATGAATGTAAAGCGGCGATACAAACCAGAAAACTTGGTGTTTGTCACGATGTTATAAAAAGTTAAAAACAAAAGAAAAAAGATGGTAGGCATTACGCGGATCAAAAATAAAATCCATCAGACAAGATACTTCAAATCAAATCTATGTTGTACTTTACCACTAACTATAACTTTAAAAATCTAGACTATTACTGACAGAGAGTTAGACGAAAGAAAAAAAGATCTCACAGCAAAGTGTCAAGGCATCTCCGTTGAGCGATACTGACAGCACCGCAGACACACTTAGAATGAGGCTCGGGGAATGCTCCGGAAAAAAACCACGCCTCCGGCGCTAGAGACTGCCCCGCTGTAGGCGTGATAGCAGCGTCAATTTGGGTGTAACAAGTGTTTAAAAAGAGGATTTTGTTGAAGCAAATTTATCCGTACCTAGTTGTAAAATACGAAAGGTATTTTTTTTTTTGTGAATTGAAAAATTGGACAGCTATTCTGTAACAATGGCTACGACATCATTACCTAAAACTCCTGAGAAGAGTATCGAGTTAGATATGGAACAGCTAATGCTGGCCCCGAGGAAGGTAAAACATGGTCCGTGTCTGGCCAATTTCCTCCACGAACCTTTGGACAATGTTAAGCGTGAGTTTCATCTATCCGGCAATCGTATCTGTAGTTACGATTTTGACAAGAGCAACCGCGAGGTCAGACTGAGTACCGTGGATAGTGATGAAAGGGTCACGTACGACACGAGCGAGGATCCTGATCTGTTTTTCACAGTGAAAGATTGGTGTTTATTTTACAATTATGTCTGGCGGGATTTAAAAGATGGAGGCGATGATCCTCTATTCATAGGCGAATGGAACGGTGTCATTCCAGGAATGCGTTACAGAGTGCTTGGGGATCACATTAACAAGTACGCTGACGATTATATATATATTCTTTGCAGCGACCGTCTCCTGGATTTACCTGAACGCGCATGGCCGATATCTGAAGCGGACCATCTTAAATACTATAAGATTAAATTTTTGTTTCAGTGGAAAGACGTGCCTGCATTAGAGGAGATATTTGGAAAGATAGACAAAATGTTTAAGTGGTGCGAGGCGTTTGACAGATACAACAACATAAAAGTGAAACTGTTTCACCCTGAATGGTGTGTGGCCAGCCGGAGAGGGACTCATGTGGCCCCGCCTACCATCTATAATCATTAAATACCCACGTCAGGCACCTCTGTGGAAATAGACTTTGAGCGACATCACCACCACCAACATGACTCAAGAAGATACTTCGACACCTCCACACTTTGTATGCGATGACAACGCATCAGACCCGTGGTCAACGCAGGACAATGACGCCTGGCTGAACAAATTCTGTACAGAACTGGGATACCATAACCTCGCCTTCCTCGCAAAGTACAATCCGCCACCTCCCCACGCTGGTCCATCTGACACGGCGAATCCTGAAAACGTTTCGGACACCGTCGACGGTTGCATCGGGGTGATTGGACATAAGATCATTAAAGCTGTGGTTGCCATAATTCTGGAACATCTGGTTGACAAGCAGCTGAAGAAAGATTGTTACGGATGTCAGGTCGATCATCCTTCGCAAACACAACATTCATGTCTCTATGAGGCACCGGCGTACTATTTTCTAGGATGTTTTGAACAACTCTCGCATAAATTGTGTAAACCTGATCTGAAACTCATTCTGGCACAAACCTTGAAACTGTTTGGTTTAACACCGCATCAGCAAAGAATTCAGGGGGTTGTCGACGGCGTTCTGTGTGAGCTCAGAGATGAGATGTACATAGTGGAAGGTCTGGCAGAACTCCGGACGAAACTTGTGGATGAAACTTGCGAGCAGGCCATTTACGACGCTGTTGACAGCTGGAAGAAGAGTACACCTGCTGATTCTGATTAACCGTGGGGACATGGGCAACCTCTGCAGCACAAACTGTCTGGAAAAACTCATATTTAAACAAAGAATTAAGAGTGAAATAACTTTTTTATTGTATAAGATTATAGATGATGAGAGTGAATGTTATGTGGACAATAAACGTTTAACGAAATTAAAAAAACAAATGTTAACTGTGAGGGGCATGTCGGAGGAGTGGTTTGTTATGACAACTCAGTGCATCACAAACACGTATAACCCACAAATGACTGTTAAAAATATTCTTGAACTTATGCCTGAATGTGAAGAAAGTCTTAAAATAGGTAACATTTTATGTCTTTGTACTTATGTAACCGATGTGTGTGTAATGTTGTTGTCAAGAAATGACCCGATAGACGTATATAAAATTATTGACATGCTAGTTGAACATATGATAGAGAAAAATGTTTTAATGTGTGTGAAATTCCTTCAATATCTAGATGATGTATAATTAGACAATGTAGGACCAATCAAATTGAAATTGTATGCGTCTTCTGCAACGATTGCAAATAAAAAGCTTTTGACCTAATAACTCTGGCATTGTTTTGTGTAAACAGTAGTGGTGGTAAGATGTCTGAATTAATGAAAAAAGTGTACTACAACCCAGCACACCCTGGTTCTTTGGGTGGTAAAGAACGATTAAAACGCGGTGTACTACAGGAATACGGGGTAACTCTGAAGGATAAAGAAATATCACATTGGCTATCATCTCAGGACACTTATACATTACACAAGACAGCACCTATCAAATACAAACGGAATAGAGTGATAGTGTACGGAAAAGATGTACAGTTCCAAGCAGATCTTGTCGACATGTCTGCTTTTTCGAAAGAAAACGACGGTATAAAATTTTTACTGACTTGTATAGATGTTTTTAGCAAGTATGCATGGGTGCGTCCGCTGAAGAATAAGACAGGTGCAGAGGTGACGAAAGCATTCGCCTCTATACTCAAAGAAAACCGTATACCTCAAAAATTACAGACTGATAAAGGTACAGAATTTTTCAACAAACATTTCCAACAACTGATGAAAAAGTATAACATACATCATTTTGCTACGGCGAGTGATGTGAAAGCGTCTTGTGTTGAACGCTTTAACCGCACTCTTAAATCATTTATGTGGCGGTTTCTAACGGCTATCAATTCAAAGCGTTACTACAATATCTTACAAGATCTTATAGAAGGATATAACGCCAGTTATCACAAAAGTATTAAAATGCGACCGTTGGACGTTAATAAAGAAAATGAGACAGACGTGTTCAATAATCTGTATGGAAAGTTACGTAAAGGAACACCTATCTTTAAGTATAAAATAGGAGATGTAGTTAGAGTTTCAAAAGTTAGAGGTGTATTTTCGAAGGGTTATGAACAGAATTACACGAGGAATATTTCACTATAGCCGCTCGTATACCACGAAACCCTCCAGTGTACAGACTACAAGATTATGACGGCGATGTTATCGACGGTTGCTTTTATGAAAAGGAATTACAAAAAATCATTGTGAACCAAGACAAATCGTTTAAAATAGAAAAGATTTTAGATCGAAAAAAGAGTGGTTGCCAAGTGCTTTGTCTTGTCAAGTGGTTGGGCTGGCCTACTAAGTTTTCCTCATGGTTACCAGAAAAGGAGATCGTGGACATACAGAATCCATTAAAGTAACAACCCGAGGAGTCATAAGTAGCATTTGTGAAAAACTACACCATGAGTGAGGGCGGCTTTTATATCACACTACCTTGTAATGCATCTATGGATGTTTACCCTGACAATCGTATCTCAAATTACAAAACGAGACTAGCAAGAAGTATGAACCTCAAGGGTCAATGGGAAGTCGGTTTAATTGAATTTTATTATACTGTTTCCTGGTACACTTTTAATGAGGAGGATGCCGCATTTATTATTAACACAGACCCTAATATACTGGGATATGATGAGAGACATTACAAAGAGGACAGTGATGTCATTATCTACATTAAAGAAAAAAATCTACAAAATGTATCTAAAGTGTGCAATAAGTTAAAGCCTAGTTATTATGAAGATGTACTATTTCTGGTTAGAGAAATCAACGCCAACCTTCCACCAAAAGTCACACTTGGTTATGATCACATCAAAAACAGGATATTTCTAAAAGCACCGACAAATACATCTTTGATATTTTATGGGAAGTTGGCTATTATTCTAGGATTAAACTCTGGTGTGTCTCTAGGAACTACAAAGCAATCACCCGAAAATAGTTCTGACGGTGCACCTGTCGTCACATACGCACCGCATCAAGCTGACATAAGAGGTGCGTTTTATAGCATGTACATATACAGTGATATGATCGAATATCAACCAGTAGGTGATTCGTACGTGCCGCTACTGAGAACTGTACCTATAGACGGTACATCTAACGACAGCGTCAGTGTTAGATTCGACAAGCCGCATTACGTACCTGTGAATAAATCTAATATTACAGATATCTGCATTGAGGTTAAAGACGATCAGAACAAACATGTGCGTTTCACTTATGGTAAAGTTGTGGCTAAACTTCACTTCAGACCGGTGAAATAAGTTTTAGTTTTACCAAAACTATTACGCAGCTATGGACCCTGAGCGATATGTTACATACTACAGGAACCAGGCGGGTAACGGGTTACCAGGATACGCAGGCGGTCCTGTTATGTACGGAGCAGGCATAGGTGGCATCTTCAAATCTCTTTTTAGGACGGCACTACCTCTGTTGAAAAGAGGTTTTAGTATAGTAAAACCACATCTAAAAACTGCTGCTAGAAATATAGCTTGCGATGTTGTGACCAGCGCTCTATCAAGATCGTATAACGACAATAATAATAATAATAATGATGGGCAAAATGGCCACGGGTTAATGGTGATGTCACGAGGTTCTTTTAAACCACCGGGTGAGCGTCTACGTAGGGGGAGTGGCCGTGTGAAGAAAGCTAAACGTCGCAGTAACAAACGCGTTGCCCCAAAACGTAGCAGGCGTCCCCGCACTAAACGTGTAAAGAAAACCGTCCGTACCAAAAGACTTATGAACACTATTTTCTAATCATGGCTCTATTCCATCGCATGTCCGAGGAGTGTATTAAATCAGAGCCAGACTTATTTACGATCCCCATGACACAGACGTCCATTGAAAAAAATACTTACGTCGAAATACCACCTCTATCCGCAATAACCGATTCATCACCGTTAGAATTTTTTATCGCTGGCACGGGAGAGGATTATTTGGATCTTAATAACACTCTTTTATACACTAGACTCAAAATAACCGGACCCGATGGTTCTAATATACCAGATGGATCACCTGTCGGTTTAATAAACTATCCGGGGGCATGTATATTCTCACAGGTGGATGTCTCTCTGGGGGATCGTCTGATAACCCAGAGTTCCAGTACCTACCCGTACAGATGTTTGATTGAAGCTCTGATTAATTTTGGAACAGACACACTCGAAAGTGTCTTTTCAGCCGGTTTGTTCTACAAAGATAGACCGGGTCACATGGATGCTACGGACCCCGCTGGAGAAAATACGGGATTAATGAAGAGAGCTGCATTTACCAATGCTAGTAATGTGATAGAATTACTAGCACCCATTCATAGTGACATTTTCTTTCAAGAAAAATTAATGTTGAACGGTGTAGATATAAAAATAAGAATGACAAGAGCTAAAGATGAGTTCTGTCTAATGCGCGATGATGCAGTTGCTTATAGACTCAATATTGTGTCAGCATCTCTTTTTGTCAAAAAGGTTACTGTTTCACCAGGCGTCCGGTTGGGGCATGCTCAGGCGCTTCTAGGCACTACTGCTAAATACCCCATAGACCGCGTGTGTGTGAAGAATTTTTCTATCCCAGCCGGTTCTCGCGTATCTAATCAAGAAAATCTTTTTCTCGGGACACTACCAAAATCAATAATTTTAGCAATGACCGAAAATTCAGCCTTTTCAGGGGCGTATGATATTTGCTTTTAAACATTTTAACCTGGAGTTTTTGGCTTTATATCAAGACGGTGTCCAAATTCCGTCCAAACCGTTTCAACCGGAATATGAGAGCGGATCAGCAGTTAGGGACTTTTATCAACTCGTGACGGCTACCGGAAGACATCTTAAAAATCGACCTCTTGTAATAGATCGTCAGGATTTTCTAAACGGATACACACTCTACGCGTTTAATTTGACCCCTGATGAAGATTGTTCGAATCATGTTTCACTAATTAAATCGGGTAATATTAGACTAGAAGCACGATTCAGACAACCTCTCAGACAATCCATAACAATTATCGTATATGCGATTTTTGATTCAATTGTTGAAATATCCAACCGAAGACAGGTGTTAGTGGATTATTACTGAGGAGGAAGGAAGGAAAATGAATACGGTACAACTAACGTCTGTTATGGAAAAGATTGATCACAATACAAGTTTTTTAGGAGTGCTCCCCAGCGATTATCTACCCAAAGTGACCGTAAAGAAAACCCCGTCTATGCTTATTTTTAACTCTGACCCCTCCACAAAACCGGGGTTGCATTGGTTAGCAATTTACATAACCGAGGATGGCGTGAGCTGCTTTTTTGATACCTTTGGAGGATCTCCAAAAGACCCTCGTTTTCCAAAGACTGTACAAACCTTTTTAAAAAACAACTCTATCTGTGTACAATACTCTAACAAACAGGTTCAAGACTTCACATCCGATACCTGCGGACAACATTGTGTGTTTTTTCTGTATCACATGTCAAAGGGTTATGATTATGAAAACGTTGTTAAACTGTACCATGATGATCTGATTAAAAATGATAATATGGTTGCACGATTTGTAAAGAGAATGAAACCTTCTCTCTGCCATACATTTAATTGTATTAACTGTGTACAAAATTGTAAAAGGTGCCTTTAGTGCGTCTAGAACTGTGTTATTATTTTATGTTTAATAAATAAAAATGGTATGTAATCTTGAATGTCAATAATATGTTTGTACTGTATAAATAAAGACAACGTATAGACAGACCTCTTTTTATCTTTTTTTATTTACATCAAAAACTTAATACATAACAACGCAATTATTTCAAAAACATATTTACACATACACAAAAATAAATAAAAATTAAAAAGATAACCAGGCTGTAGTATCGAGCGAGGGTGAATTAAACAACTGTCCAACAGCTGTAGTAGATTGTGTCATAGTCTTTGACGTGTGCTTTTTACGACCGCCTTTTTTCGTGGGGTTAGGCGATTTCCTTTTAAGGGTTTCAACCGTGCGTTTAACCTGCGGATTCGTGATAGTGGAAAATGGTATATTTAAAGTTGCAAAAGCATCCAGAAATTCATCCCAACCGCGCGGTCTGTATTCATCACGGAACGTGTGAGGTGCCGTTATACTTTTAACCAAATCCAACATGTGTGAACCTACAATTACATTCCCTTTATATACAAACTCTCCAGAATTTGTCCATGAAGACACTTGTTTGGCATTAGACATTTTATTCAGAATGAGTTTGATGTTTTTTAAACTTCTTTGAGGCACATTGTTTAAGATTTCATTGACAAGGTGATCCTCGCCTTTATCATCATCATCATGCAACGGTGCAGCGCCAGGTGCACTAACAGGTTGTACTGGCAGGTGCACTAACAGATGCAGTGGCAGGTGCAGTAGCAGGTGTATTAGCAGGTTCATCGGGATGAATAGCGTCCGTTTTCGGTAGTGAAAGAGTTAATGTACTGCTCTCCAAATCACCTTGTTTTACTATAGTTAAAAACCTCTGTAAGACGCTGGAATAAAGTTTAGCCTTCCCATGCGAATCTAAATCACTCCTCTGCAATACGCTTCATATAGCCGCATCTAAATCGTTCTCCACAGTTTGTTGAATTGTCTCACGAACACCTGCAGATTTATTCATCTGATTCTGAGGGATTAGGTAAAGTTTTTCGGCATATTCCATTTCTAATGCTGTCTGGAGGTTATTAAACTAGTGATACATGGTATTGCCACACTTAACAGAGGTACAAGAAAACCGCCTCGTTGATTAATCAACCGCTTTTTACTTTTGATGTTAATCTTTTTACTAGCAGCGTATTTGATCTCCTGTTTTTTCTTTTTTAACCTCCGGAACTGGTTGGTGTTTAGAGGTATGTTGCCGTGAAGAACACTAAGAGCTATCTCACACAGGGATAGAATCAGCTGATCTGACGCTGACTGTAAAATAACACGACGTTGTCTCGGCGAAGCCTTATATAATAGTTTTAAAAGAGGTAGGTTTTTACACAGCCTATCACTCATTTTCTTTTCTGCACATACACCACCTGTTGATCTGAAAACAAATGTGATCTGAGACGAAAACGCTCCGGTGTTTTAGCTTTAAAGTCAATCAAAAGGAATCCGTAAGGTTGATTGGTAGCATCCTTATAACACTCCATAAAGAATTTTGTGTTTCCTGGGTAAATCTGTCGTCCTAAAGTCATTATTTGCATCGAGTCTCTCGGACTCTTGTACAAAATAAGATAGTGAGTATTGAGGGCGATAGTCCTACTGGTTTTACCGTGAAAAAACAGATTCTGGGTTATCAATATGATAGAAAATGGTATATGATGCACGTATTGTGTGAAAGCTCGCGATAGTTCAGCGTTTGAAAATGCTTGGCACATCAGATCGTCACATATGATAAGTACATTGACATTGGGTTTTATTAAAGTTTCATCGGTTAAAGACTTTGGAATACCTTCAATAAATTTGATATCATACAATGACAACAGTTCATCATACAAAGGTTGCCAACAACTGTATAAAAATACAATACTGTCAATTTTTACATTGATCAACTTGTATGCATTACGCAATAAGTTCTTTACAAAAACAGTTTTTCCGCTTCCTGACGGGCCAGACACCAAGACTGAGAATGGATATTCTAAACGAAAGTCAAAATCCTCTTCAACATACACATTTTGTGCGTTAGAAATACCGTTAGTAGCCATAAGGAAGTGTGGTGTAATCAGGAAGTAGCACACGTTTTGTCATAAACCACTTTGAATCTTTTCAAATACTGCTGTATTACGCAAAGTGAACTTCTTTTTATTCCGCACAATGGTCTCTGTGCGTGTGAGCAAGTGGCTAGTGTCACGTGATGTTACATAACCCTGTATCAGACATATCATGCTTTCTAGAGTTACAATTTTCGGAATGCAGCGTGACCCCTTTAGCTTTAAGAGTTACTTTATTTTTGTGGTTTTTAAAGGAGTAGCTCTTCGGGCCCATTGACGCGAAAATACTTATGAAATCTCCATCATCAAGTTCATCCGTCAACTCACCAAGATATGTACCTGTTTTTAGGCATCCAATCTCCATCTTTCGATACAAAGATAACGCTGTCTGTATCTACATAAAAAACACGGGACCCTAACTGATCCATGAGCTCATATAACTCCAGACGGCTGTTAAGCCGTGGTAAATGCGGCGATGAATACATTAACATCACTCGCGGGGTGGGGTCTTCATCGGCATAGCACCATTGAACTAAAGCCACAGTGTCCGACACGAATGAGAAGTGTTTAATGACACGTCCGTTTCCAAAGATATAGCGGGCGAAATCTTCAGGGTCTGTTAAAAGCTCCGCTGTAGCTTGATTACACCTAAGACCAAATCTACCCCAAAGCGAATTCAATAAATATTTATTTATAGATCTGCGTGCGGGGTTAAGCGCTATTTTGTCAAGGTCGAGCTGAACTCCCTCCTTCTCAAAATAATCTCTGACGTAAGACTCCTTTTCATCATCTGTCACTACATGTGATGGAAATCCTGAAGCCTCTTGTTTGAATTTGAGAAACGTCTTAACATAACCGCTGAATAAAAGTGTCTGAT